>NW_022171256.1:0-61672 GCF_008802855.1 Photinus pyralis | reverse complement strand
TATCAAAAATAAAATTTACTATAGAAACAGAAGACAACAATCAAATTAACTTCCTAGACCTCACAATACATAACAACACAGACAATATTACTTTCAACATTTTCCGCAAACCCACCACCACAGACATAATAATACCGGCACACTCATATCATTCACATAACATAAAAACTGCAGCCTTTAATTTTCTGTTTAATAGACTGCTTACTATACCACTCAACAAAGAACAATACGATGCAGAACTAAATACAATCTTTCAAATAGGCATTAATAACCAATACTCTTCACAATACATACCTACACAATATATATCATAAAAATAAACAAAAACACATCACCAATACAATATACCCACATTACAAAACCAACAATAAATATATATCAATAGAATACCATCAACACATACATTACAAACTAAAAAACGCATTAAAGTCACACAATTTAAACCTCACAACAAGATCGCACCCTACGTTACAAAAAAAAAATACTCAAAAACACAATGACACAAGAACCACACCATCAACAATCAGGCATATATCAAATAAATTGTTCACAATGCAACCGCATATACATTGGCATGACCACGCGTAATATACAAATCAGATTCAATGAACACAAGAAAAATAAACCTCACTCCGCTATAGGCACACACATACAAAATACAAATCACGACATCAACATTAACAACACTAAATTATTACACAAATGCAACAATTACCATAAACTCACCATACTAGAACACTTCGAAATACAAAAAGCACTCAGAAACACCCACACAATCACCACCAACGAAATCACAGAATTCAACACATCACACATATATAATTTAATACCCCCATTCAATAACCTACACATACACGCCACTGCAAACAACATAACCACACTTTAACACTTTATAACCACACTTTACACAACGTTGCTACTAGTTTATCTTCTATGTAAGTTGGATAATTTAATTATTTATTTATATAATATTGGTTGTTTGTGATGTTTCAATTCTACTAATGTTTTTATCATTCAATAGAGTCATTCCATTTCCACTTTCGTCAGTAACACGCAACGCACTTCATGACATGTATAAATACGCTGCCCTTTAAAACCTTGACGGTAAGCACAAGTATAAGATTATGTTGTTTATATAATACAGAATATATTTATAGCTAGGCCTGATGATGGCAATGTTGCCGAAATCGATAGCCATAGAGAAAAAATTATAATATAAACGTTACTAAACTTCATTATATTTTACTCTATTCATAACGTTTATCAAAAATGGAGACGTACATCAAAAATACTAACAAAACCTTTAAAAGAAATAATTATAATTTTTCTATGGCCCGTCCCAGTCTCCGGCACGACGAAAATCTTGATGTTAACCTTTAATTTTAGAAATTCAGCATCCCTCACCGCCAATTAGTTAGCACCTGATGTAATTCTGGATACGAAATAGAAAATTTGATTGACGGAGTCATTGTTATCGTAAAGAGAGTTGTCTCCAGCATAATATTTTGTATGAACAACGTCCCCCGCAAAAGAAACGTCTTGTATGAGGTACCGCTATTTTATTTATGTAAAATTAAAGGTCTAAATCTTTAAGAAAAGCATCGTGCATTGATTGATGTATAAAAAAACCTTTGGACGCCCTTAAAAAGATGAACCCAAGCCTTTTTTATATTTTCCTTTTAGAAAACTTGGGTCACCCTGTATGTGTGAATTTTAATTTTCTTTGAGCGTTAAATTTGGTTGTTGCTTGAGATTAAACGCAATTTCGATCATATTAGTTCAATGTTTTGCATTAGAATATTGGATGTTTAATATTTGTTTAAATAATCGCCTTTTAATTTTTCTTGCTCAGTTAAGGAACATTAGAATTAATTAGGCGAGTGTCTAATTAAAGTTATCTCTTGTAAATCTGGTCGTTGCGATAAGAAGTTTCGTTATCGCTGCGTAAGCTAATTAAGTTTAGATAAGCGGGTGTTTTTTGGCCAACGTAAACACAGATGGCAACGCATGTTGTATTTCCCATTCATCCTCTCTCGTATTTTTCTATTTACTATTTCCTCTCCTCTCCATTTGTTCGAAATTTGAGTCTTTATTGTACTTTTAATCCAACTTACATAAACTTGATTTGAAATGTCAGGTGTTAGCACACCTTACGTGTGTAAACCACTAATAAGCGCCGCCCGCACACCGTCCTTTATCTCAAAAACCGTTGAGTATATAGAAAAATGTTTGGGGTTAAAGGTGTAGATAATTTTATTCCCTACACTTTTTATAATAAGTACAAATGGCATTAAAACCATAGGAAACGAGATATTTGCAAAAAAAAAAAAAACGATTTTTGAGACCTTGACCTTGAATATCTTAGACGCGGACACGAGATTTTATGTGACTTTTGAGACAACTTCCAGAATGACAAAATAAAGGTTTACAGAAATTTACAGCTTATTATCTCTCATTCCGAGGTTGGCCTTATTTTTTGCCTTAAATGACTGGACTACAAATAGAAGCCAGATTAGGAAGATCAGGGCCAACTATAACCTGCACAACATTGGGCTTGGAGGATGGCCCACGTGCATGGTTCTGTGGCAACGGGAGATGAAAGTTTCTGTCAAACACGCATTAGAGTACCTAATAAACAATTATATCGAGTAATTGCACAAAAAGGCAGTTCAATCAGGGCCGTATTACCAATTAGGCACACTATAGGCAGGTGTCTAGGGCCCGGGAAGGATGGGGGCCCGGAAAAATTAAGGACACGTAACGTAACGTGTGGGATTTTAAAGTACACAACACAACAATTTTACACTATAATAGGTAGGGGTAGGTACAGGTACTTTTTGCTTTATTTCTTTACATTAAAAATTTGCACTATATTTATATACCTACTATTTTAAATAATGACTAGAGTGCGAATAAAAATGCATTTATTTTTATAAAATAAGCGCTTATTATTATATGCGTCAAAACGGGCAAAAAAAGGCAATGTAAGCAAACAAATGCACAATCAACCATCCACAGAAAAAAACCTTTATTCCTCAATGATTATGATGAAACTAACTCTAATTAGGTATCGGAAAAACAATTAACAATTATGTATTTCTCCAAATTTGCAATTAAAAAATGTTGCCTTCGGTCCGATAAAATATTTTTATAGACGAATAGACATAGATGTCTTTCACTTTTGGCATATTTTTGACCCGGTTAATTGAATTAATATTTAGAAGGAGCTACGAACGGTTTAACGTATATGCGAAAAAGTAGGTACCTACACAACTGTGCTGGAACACGAGTTATTATAATTTATGAAAAGGGGCCCGAAAATTTCATTGTGCCTAGGGCCCGGACAAACCTTAAAGGCTGATTCTCACTATACATAACGTTTCCGTACCATATCCTTTCCATAACCATTCTATTCCGTAAATTATTATAGGCTACGAAATTGACCTTTAAGTGATATGTGCGTAAGACATTCAGTCGCGCGCTAATGACATTCGCCTTCCATATGTGAACGGAAAGGAGAATGTGTATTAGCGCGCGGCTAAATGTCTTAACGCACATATCACTTAAAGGTCAATTTCATAGGTATAATAATTTACGGAATGGTTATGGAAAGGATATGGTATGGAAACGTTATGTATAGTGAGAAATCGGCCTTAATTCGGCCCTGAGTTCAATCTTTGAATATAAAATTAGGAAGAAGTCTAGCCTAATGGGAACTTGTGGTTCCGTGACAATCGGGGGAGAGGCTCCCACTTTTATAATAATATAATCGGTTTTAGAGCGAATTTATGCTCCCAATTGCGTTTGCACTGAAGATTTCAATACTGTAATCTTTTGTTGGTACGTATAATAGTCGCGCGCACTTTAAATGAAAACGCTGCCGATACCAATTGGGATACACAAAATTTTGTAGAACAAAAATTAGAGACAATTAAATGTACTACAAAAAAGTCCGCGACGGCATATATCTATCTTTAATCGTTTAGCCATATCAATCATTTAAAGTTGCGCATCTTGATTGCGTGGGCATTCATAGTATCTTTGATTGCTTATCACATATTAAGGGTTGAAGATACATATATGCCATCGCGGACTTTTTTGTAGGAAGTTAAATTCTCTACAATTTATCTTTTATAACTTTTTTTGTATCTCTTTTTGTTTTCTCAGCGTTTGTAAAAAAATGTACGCACATCGTAATTTTGAATAAACTTTTTAGTTAAAAAAGAATTTGGCGTAGGTACGACTCGAACCCTTGACCTACATGTTGTTATAATTTCAGGTGCTTTTGGGGGTTCCGGTTGGGATGATCGAAGCGTTGTAAAAATTGAAACTGTCGTTATTTTTTTGACATTCTACTCAAAGCGCAAGGGAAATATGCGAAAATGGGAAATGAAAAAAAAATGATGTTCTTATTTTTATTTTTATTATTAGTGCAATTCACATATTATCGAGCTCCTTGCGGTATAATAAGGAAGGCCCTTTTGACATCTCCGTGAGTTATGAACTGAATTGCATGAAATTCAATATGGGCATAGCTTTAGCAATGCAAAAGCAATGGCAAAAGTTGAGCCTAATCAATTCAAAATGCATAGTGCTCTTTTGGTATCTCGGCCATATATGAACCGAATTGCAAACTTTTTTTAATTTATAAATGTATTTAAATGACATTTGATACATATGCACTTGAAATAAAAGCAAATGTAACGCCATTTTCAAAATTTGGTTTCGCGCATACGCAGTGCCAACTTATTTAGGTATTTATTTATTTATGAACATAACAGGTTACCTCAATAACAATGTTCATGTATTGTTAATAAAAAAACTATTCGAAAACATAAAGAATATAAAAAATATATGTTAAGTTAAGAATATTAAAATAAAAAAAAAACAAAAGAAAAAATGCTGTGAAAATTTTTTTACAGTCCTTGGATATTGTCACACGATCTTTCAAATTGTCTTAGGGACTTATAAAAAATATCTATGGTGTTCTTCCATAAACGCACACTATTATAGAACGCATTTTTGAAATTTTATACATATGCACTTGGAATAAAAGCAAATCTAACACCAGGTTCAATGAGCCATACCCAAGAGCTCTTTGCTATATTTTTTACACAGTTATTTTTACCCATACTAATAATACACTATCAGAAGGGCGCGAAGCAAAGCCCTATAATTCACCAAAAGTACGGTTTGGGCTGGATGTCATTTCACTCAACAAAACCAAATGTACTCTATGTAAAAAAATCCGCTGAATCTGAAAATCATAATCCTCTGGCCGGAAACTCTCGAAATATATTGTTATACAGAAAAAACGAAGAAAAAATGGGAAAATGTTTTTTTTTCGCATTTGACTGCAATTATCTCGTTAACTATCGCCTCGAGTGAAAAAATGAAGAGAAGTGATATTTTTATGATCTTTTCCATTTTTTTCCGGTGAGGTATTCAAGTGAATTTGTTTAGAATCGAATTGTCTATGTTGTAGAGTAGACCATACATTTAGTATGGAACGTTCATTCTTAATTGTTATTGTTTTTTTATGGAGAAATATAAAAAAATGCATTTCCGGAAATTAACAATCTGTTATTACTGAGTAAAATTCAGCCGATCTTTTTGAAAATCCGTATTTGGTCCCTTCTTTTGATAACAAAACAATACGATACGACAAACCCGATCACCGTAGCCATAGCCATTGATTAAATAAACAAACAAATTGGATAACTCTCATAGCGTTCTAAATTTTTGTACAGATGGTGGAACCCCAAAGTAACCTTTTCCAAAAGTTGTCTCGATGATTTCTGCAAATTGACGGACGGATTTCGATGTATTTTTTTAAATTTAGGTACATTTTCCGAGAGGTTTCTGTTCGCCTATTATGGAGTCACATTTCTTGTTATATTTCGGAAATTATTCCATTTGTTAACTAGCAAAAGTCTTCGGATTTTGAAAAAAAAATTTTGACAGTCCATCGATTTGCAAGAATCATCGGGACAATTGTTGGAAACGGTTTGCTTAGGGTTCCACTAGCGGAAAGAATTGGGGGAGAATCTGGGAGTCACCCACTTTGAAAGACAAAGCATGGATTTTTTAATTTGTATTTTTAATTAATCAACGACTAGGATGAATTTTGCTTAGTAACAGATTGTTAATTTTCGGGATTACTTTTTTTATATCTTTCCATAAAGAAACAATAACTTTTGAAAATGAATGTTCCATACCAACTGTATCTTCTAGAAAATTCGATTCTAATCAAATTCATTTCTCTTCATTTTCTCTCAGAGCAATAGATAACGAGATAATTGAAGTCAAATGCAAAAAAGACAAAATTTTCCCATTCTTTCTTCGTTTTTTACGTTTTATATCAATTATACAGGGTCCTATAACACTGCGTCGGTCTTTCCTAATTCATACCTGGTAAAAAAATAGCAAAAAATCTTTTGTGCAAATGTCAACTATAGAATGTTATGCATATACAGAAATTATTTTTGAATGTACAGAGTGTCTCATGTTTACGGTGTCAATACACAGCTGATTTTTTTAAATGGAACAGCATGTTTATTTTTAGCTAATTCGATGTCATTTTTAACCTCTGCAGTCCAAATTATTAATTTTTTTCGAATAATTCTCTATAAACCAGCCCCACTTTGATAAATCGTAGCGACCTTGATTTTAAAGTTAAGAAATAGAAATCAATAATTTTAATCTGAATAAAAGGCAACACTTTGGTAATGAGAAAGTTGAATTTAATGATACAGAGTGTTTACAAAAAAATTGTAAAATTTCTAGATTTCAAAGTGCTATAACTATTTTTATTCAAATGGAACTACCACTATTTTGTTTCTCTATTCGATGGTCTGTTGTGCGCTCTTCAATTCTTAGAAGGGATATCCTGTGCCTGAACCCCGTAGTTTTTAAGTTATTCAATATTTTTCACTAAACAGTTACACATTAATGAATTACATGTTTATAAACAGGAGTAAACCGTGATAATAAAAAACCAAAGAATGCCAAATAGTAAACAAGTGCCATAAATTAATTGTTTGCTGCAAGTGTACTCATTATTTCCTAGTATTTAAAAAGACTAGTTCGAAATTCGCCTTTTTAATTAATCTTATTTTACTAGGAAATAGGGAGCACATTAATAATTGCAGCAGATAATTTACTTGTGCCACTTGCTTACTGGAATTCTTTTGGTTTCTATTATCACGGCTTACTCCATCCTGTTTATAAACATGTAATTCATTATTGTTTTGTGAAAAATATTGAATAACCTAAAAACTAGGGGGTTTAGGCACAGGACACTCCTTATAAAACTTAAATATCACACAAAACCCTATCACGTACAATAAAATTGCTCACAACCTTTGAATTTTAGATTCAGTCACAAAACGAAAGGTACCCACATTTACTTTAAAACGCTGTGAAAACGATACTTCGGACAGAAAAACTCATAAAACATAAATTGTAGAGAATTTAATTTCCTACAAAAAAGTCCGCGACAGCATATATGTATCTTTAACCATTAATATATGATAAGCATTTGTGACGGCCAGTTATATCTTTAGGCAGTATGAATTGTGTCGTGTATAGATTTGGCCACCGGGAGGTAATTTCTCTTTTTACCGCTTGGAGTCCCTATTTTCGTTACCTTGGGGTTTACGATTAAAAGCCGGTGGTGGGACAAGGAAATGGCGATCGGAGTGCATTTTTGTGTTAGCACGCCGAAAAGTAATGTTGCGCATTTAAAAAGTTGGAATTAATTGTGTTCATTGAGGCATCCGTTTGGATATTGGAATTGGATATTTGGGGAGTTTGTCCCAATGCCGCTTAGCGGGATTTAATTGATATCCACTTAATTGGTGCTTTGGTCTGGCACTCGGCTTGGCCGGATTTTATGCAACAAGGCGTTTATCGGCTTTTAGTTTGATCATCAGCTTCAGGTCGAAGGTAAGAGTCATTCCTTACTCTTTTGTGGTCATTTCGTTATTTCATACGGGGTATATTTGCAGCGGATTTTGGGTGACGGATCTACATTACCACGTGAGTCTAGTATTTGTTTTGTCACTTATCGGCGTGGGAACAGTCGTGGGTCTCGTGTAATCAGACTGGAGTTTTGGTATTGGATGTGAGCTGCGAAGGATATGTAAAACTGTTCGAGTTCGAGTTCCGGGGAGACCTGTTTCACTGTGATTGTTTGTACCGCATGGAGGGTTATTTGTCGTAACGTCGGAGGAATTTTATGCATGGCTGTAATGGAGGGAAGCCGTTAACTGGGTGGAATCGTCGTGTACCAAGTTCGAGCGCGACACCTGTCCGAGAACTTGATCGTTCTGGTCGGAGACAGCTCCGAGACATCGTTGCCGATTTTGCTGTTCACCGGTACCGTCCCATTGCGATCCCTTCGAGTTTACCGATAGGCGAGGACCCGCACAGCACAAAGATATTATTGAAACCAACGAGGACACTAGGTACAACTTTAAATGGTTGGTAAGGCTAAACGATTAAAGATAGATATTGTTGTGTAAACTTCCTAAGCCTGAAAGATACCCACACAACTTACCCTTACTAGCTCAATCCCACACAAACTCTTAAAAACACAAATCTCAGGGCCCGTAAAATGAGTCCGACCACCCCTTTTCTTCGTCCGGACAAGGGGTAGCAACCTCGCCAGGTCGGTGGCTAATACCTCCCTTAAATTCCAATATGAAACTTTACCCCCAGATTTAATAAACTTGAAACAAAGTAAGAGACGCCGACAATTACCTCTCTTTGACTCTAATAAACAAAACCTGGATTGCAATGACTGGTTTAATTTCAGACAAAAAATTGCGTAAATTTCTGTTTTACAAATTGTTACAATTTTAAACAGATAAATGACACACACAAAAAAAAACAAATTACTCAAACATTACAAAAAAAAAAACATGACAAAAACAAACCACTAACTACTACTTACTTTAAAATTTGTCCGAGTAACGTACTCTGATACAAAGAGGTATCCGTACACGACCACAACAACAAAATTTTTACACAACCAAACACTCAAACACCGACGTCTTCTCTCTTTGGGTACCCACAATTATTTTCAAACTTCTTAAACTTTTCAAAAATTCTTCTTAAACGGCAGACAAAAATTCTAACTAAACCTGGATCCACTACGCAAGAAACTTCCACAAAATTCAAAAATCACGTAACCGAAGAAGCGCCGGTTGGCTTTGTAACGACCAAAAAGCCCCGCTCTCTTCAAAAATTTTCTATTTAAGCCAAAAGCCCTTCTCCTTTCTTCAACATCCCGCCCGCCAATCACGCGAAGCGTCGATTTTTCAACTTCTTGCTAAACGGCACGTACGCCCGGCAATTCTGCGAAGAACCTTATCTCTACTTCGCGCTATACCTCGTTAACGGCAAATAAAATTTAAAAAGAAATTTACATCGAAAAAAATTCTAGGAATAAAATAAAAACAGAACACTTCTAAGAAATTGAACCAAAACTATAACATGAAATTTACGCAATCCTGTGTCTCAAATTATTAATAACCCCCCCGGTTAATTAATTGAACTAAACAAAATTGTCACATCCAGACGCTCTATAATTTCTTTCAAGTTACAACTAAAACAAAATAACACAACATTTTTCCCCCTTTAAATTGAACACAAAAACACAAAATTACAATCCTCCCCTGACTACAAATAAAAAAAAACTTTGGAATTACCGGGTTTTTATGGGCAATTTAACCAACCGACCCTAACACGCGAGCCGCCCTGTCCAGATTCAAAAAGGCGCCGCCCCCCACCTCCGGCCTGAGATCCCTATCGTCCCTAACTAAAACTTTAAACCCAAACTCAAAATCTAACACCATTCTAGCAATTTACATCCCTTATACTGTTCCCTCTCTACTACTTTCTCCATTAACCCTTGCATTTCTTGCGCCTGCTGACTCTCCCTAATCCTTTCTAACGTGAATAACCCTGTTTCTTCCCTTAACTGGTTTACACAAACTACTAGCTCCTTTTCTATTTCTTTCTCCCCTAACCCGTTCCTAGATAAAATGTCCGCAATTAAATTATCCTTCCCCCTTATGTACTCAATTTTAAAAGAAAATTCCTGAAGAATGAGACTCCACCGGTATATCCTGTTGTTCGCAAAACGAGTTGACATTAAATGAGTTAAAGCCCTATGATCTGTCTCAATAGTAAATTCTTTCCCTATAAGGTAAAATTTTAATTTAGTTACACAATAAATCACCGCTAACATTTCTTTTTCAGACACTGAATATTTCAGCTCCGGTCCCCGTAATACCCTAGACACAAACGAAATAGGAACTTCTATTCCTTCCTGATATTGCACTAACACCCCCGCAACGGCCCCATCTGAAGCGTCCGTTCTCAACACAAACCCTTTTGAAAAATCCGGGTGGTATAACCTGATTCCTTTACATAATTCCGCCCTCAACTTTTTAAATGCTTCTTCTTTCCCTTCATCCCATTTAAATTTTACCCCTTTATGTAATAACCCGACTAACGGTAATGAAATTTCTGAATACCTTGGTACAAATTTCCTATAATAATTTAACATCCCCAGAAACCCTCGTAATTTCCTAACATTTGTTGGTCGTGGAAAATTATTAATTTCATCCAACCGGCTATTTTCTACTTCCATCCCAATTTTATTTATTTCAAAGCCTAAAAATTTAACCCTGTCTTTTATAAATTCGCATTTCTCTATGTGTAATTTCATTCCATTCCTGTTCAATTCCCGCAATATTACTTGAATGTGATTAAAATGATCCTCTAACGTGTCACTAAAAATGATTATGTCATCAACATAATGTAGGCAAAATTTATCGAATTTATCGAGAATGCACTGCATTGCTCTAACTAATGCTGCGCACGAGCTGGCTAGTCCAAATGGAACTACCTTAAATTGATACGTGACACCATCGACACTGAACCCTGTAAATTTTCTAGAATTTCTTTCTAAAGGAATTAGCCAAAACGAATTTTGTAAGTCTAATTTCGTAAAGATTTTATTCCCCCCAATTTTCCCTAATAAAGACTCTATTTTCTGGGGCGATTCTAACTGAGGTGTTGTCCGTCGGTTAAGTTCGCGCGCGTCTAAACATAAACGAAGCGAGCCGTTCTTCTTCTTCACGATGACAAGCGGGTTGATAATGTTAGTTGTGGCCTTCTCAATTATTCCGTCTTCGGTCATTTTCGTTAACACGGTTCTTACTTCATTTCGATAATGGAAAGGCACCGAATACGTTTGGATTTTCCCCATTTTCCTATCATCCACTTGCAACGTGTGTTCGTAACCTCTCGCCATTCTCACTTCGTCATTGATAAGTTCACGATTTTCCTTCAGTATTCCTGTTACCTTTTCCGACCACTCTTCTGGGCAATTTAATTTTGACATTTTCCAATACTCCTCATTCCCCCATTTCTGACAAACGTTAATTTCCATTTCGTTATCCGGGTCTTTCTTGATCTTTTCGTCTTCTATTTTCACTTCTAATTTTCCTATTCTTACATTTCCTTTTCCTATATCCACAATTCCATCATACATTTTTAAAATGTCAATCCCGATAATTAAATCCGCCTGCATCCCCGCTAAAACCAATAATTCTTCCTGCAGCCGTTCACCTCCTACTTCAATCCCTAAAATAAATTTTCTTTTGACGTTGGCGAAATTTTTCTTATTTGCCGTTATTAATTTTAATCCTTTAATGGGTACGGTAAAACTCTCCACTCTTCCTAAATTTTCTTTAATGAAATCTTCTGAAATTAAAGAAACTTCCGCCCCCGTGTCAATCAATGCCTTGGCCCTTTTTCCTTCCACCAGCACCCCTATTGTTGGTAAATTGGTAATGAAGTTGTCCGATTTGTCTTCCGCACTATTGTCGTCAATTTGAATAAATTCTTTCGGGTGCGAGTACACGTATCCGACAATAGCGCGGCCTCTTAAAAATCCGTCGGTGGTGGATGGACTTCGGCTCTAACCACTTCTATTTTGTTTTCCTCTCCGGTGTCCCGCGTCGGTTTTAAAATCTGGTTAATACGTCTCCTGTCCTGTTCTGCATTTCCCTCCCCTCGTCTCTCTTCTCGGGCTCCTCTTGCATAATCCGGTCTTCTCTCCTGCTCCCTCTGGTCCTTCTGATATTCCCTTTCGAATTTCTGTTCATAATTAAACTCGCGGTTAAAATTCCCTCTATTGTTGTTATTCCTATTAAAATTCCCATTATTCGCATTCCTGTTATAATTTCCATTGTTGTTATAATTGTTGTAATTTAGGTTCAAATTCTCCATCCGGTTACCCCTTTCTTGATACGCTCCGTATGGTCTGTTTCCTCTCCACTGGTTTCCGTATCCTTGTTTTTCATACTGCCGTCCTTGCTCCCTGATCTTATAATCGTAGGCGGCGTCCTTCTCCTCGTCAGCCGTGTCGTAACGTTTGAGCATCCTTAAAAATTCTTCGTACGTGGTGATGTCGTCCTTCGTGACCTTCTGGGAAATCTCCTCTTCATAATGTTTTGCCAGCCGCCTTACCAGCACTGATTCCTGTATCCCATTTTCTAGGTGTTTAAATTGTGAATAATTTTCCATCAGGTACTTCACACGGCTACCCCTATTTCGGTTATACTTTCCCATGTTTAATTGGTCCCGTGTTTTATTTTGCTCCCAATCGCCCCAGTATTGGCTTATAAAATTTTCCTTGAATGACTCGAAGTTGGCAATCTTCTCGTCCACCGTGTCATACCAAATCTGCGCGTCTTCCTTTAGAACACTTCTTATCAAGCTGATTTCGTCCACGTTCGTGAATAGTTTCCCAAAAATTCGCCTGTTGTTTAGGATCGTCGCCTCTAAAATTTTTAGAAACGTCATAGGGTGGACTTTTCCCTTACCCGTGAACTGTTCCAGACGATCTAGGTCCCCTTTAAAATTGTTGGCGTACTGTATTCCTCCCTGTCTCGGCTTATTCTCCAATTCCTTCCGTAGTTCTTTTAATTCTTCCTCACTCGTACTTTTATTTTTGTTGCAGACTTCTTGCATATGACAAAATCCCTTTTCAACTTTTTCAAACTCCTGCTGCGTGTAGCTGACCTCCATCCTAATCTGGTTCTCTACCTCCATCACTCGCTTGTTCACCCCTTCGTGATGTTGGTGCAGCACGCTGATGTTCTCGGCCATATCCGTCCTTAATTCTCTAATCTCCCTCGTATTTCCATCGGTCTTCTTTTCTACCTCTCTGACGCTCTCCTGCATGTCTTGCCTAATCTCGTTCATGATTCTCACCACGTCCTGTCTTAATTCCGCTGTCGTTTTATTCTGGTTCTCTATCTTCTTATTTATCTCTTTTATCTGACCGCTCAATTTGTCCCCCAGTTGGTTATTCATTTGCTTATTCTCTGTCCTCATCTCACTCATCATCGTTATCATTTGAGCAAAGAACCCTTCCTGCATTGTCGTTAATCCCATTGTAGAGACCTCTCCTTTTCCTTCCGGCACGTCGACTGACCCCGGTATTATTTCTGCGCTGACGTCCGTCGGTACATCAATTCCACTCTCGGGCTTCGAATCCATAATCTTCTCTTGTTAATAATTTACGCTGTTGTAATTATACAAAAATATAACAAATAACCGTCTCTACGCTCGCTGTCACTTTTATTTCTTTTTCAAATCAAATAAAAAAAATTTCGTTTAACTTCCCTGTCTCTACTCAACTACCCTTCGCAATAACGTTACTACCTAACCCTTTCTTAACCTGTCACAACCAAAAACCTCTTCAAATAATTGCGTTAAAAAAAAATCCTTTAAACTTATCGTGTCGGATACCAAATAAAATCTTACCCGTCGCACAATAAATCCTGCCTACAATGAACTTTAAACTTTCAATAAAAAACGACCTACTTCCGCGTTTCCCTGATGCCTCACGCTATTGGGCGCCAATTAATTTGTTGTGTAAACTTCCTAAGCCTGAAAGATACCCACACAACTTACCCTTACTAGCTCAATCCCACACAAACTCTTAAAAACACAAATCTCAGGGCCCGTAAAATGAGTCCGACCACCCCTTTTCTTCGTCCGGACAAGGGGTAGCAACCTCGCCAGGTCGGTGGCTAATACCTCCCTTAAATTCCAATATGAAACTTCACCCCCAGATTTAATAAACTTGAAACAAAGTAAGAGACGCCGACAATTACCTCTCTTTGACTCTAATAAACAAAACCTGGATTGCAATGACTGGTTTAATTTCAGACAAAAAATTGCGTAAATTTCTGTTTTACAAATTGTTACAATTTTAAACAGATAAATGACACACAAAAAAAAAACACAAATTACTCAAACATTACAAAAAAAAAAACATGACAAAAACAAACCACTAACTACTACTTACTTTAAAATTTGTCCGAGTAACGTACTCTGATACAAAGAGGTATCCGTAAACGATCACAACAACAAAATTTTTACACAACCAAACACTCAAACACCGACGTCTTCTCTCTTCGGGTACCCACAATTATTTTCAAAACTTCCGTGTTTCCGCAAAATAAAAAAAAAAAACAGGACAGCGACAAACTTCTTAAACTTTTCAAAAATTCTTCTTAAACGGCAGACAAAAATTCTAACTAAACCTGGATCCACTACGCAAGAAACTTCCACAAAATTCAAAAATCACGTAACCGAAGAAGCGCCGGTTGGCTTTGTCACGACCAAAAAGCCCCGCTCTCTTCAAAAATTTTCTATTTAAGCCAAAAGCCCTTCTCCTTTCTTCAACATCCCGTCCGCCAATCACGCGAAGCGTCGATTTTTCAACTTCTTGCTGAACGGCACGTACGCCCGGCAATTCTGCGAAGAACCTTATCTCTACTTCGCGCTATACCTCGTTAACGGCAAATAAAATTTAAAAAAGAAATTTACATCGAAAAAAATTCTAGGAATAAAATAAAAACAGAACACTTCTAAGAAATTGAACCAAAACTATAACATGAAATTTACGCAATCCTGTGTCTCAAATTATTAATAACCCCCCCGGTTAATTAATTGAACTAAACAAAATTGTCACATCCAGACGCTCTATAATTTCTTTCAAGTTACAACTAAAACAAAATAACACAACAATATATGCCGTCGCGGACTTTTTTATAGTAAATTTAATTGTCTACAATTTTTGTTCTATGAAATTTTCTGTGTCTAAATTGGTATTTGCAGCGTTTTCAATTATGTACGCGCGCCCATTATCAACATGAGTAAGGTAACAAATCAATGAGTGCAAGTAGGAGAGTTCAGGCTATCTTTGTCCTACACATAAAACGCTCTGTAAGAAGGAAGAGCAGTGACTGCCTTCGGAAAGCGCGCATATAAATCCAAAGGTACTTTTCACGTTCATTTCGTGGCTCCATCTATCGCTCAAGGTACTTTTAGACACCCACGCGAAAGTAGGTACAGGCTTAGACTTCTTCCTAATTTTATATTCAAAGGTTCAATAGAGTGTCTATCCGAATGTCGCTTCCCTCCAAACGTTCAAACGGGTTACTAATCTTTAATCGAGATCTTTCTTTAAATTCGTCAACGTGTACTGGCAAATAAACTTTTGAGTTTTGTACATGGTAGTTTAGTTAAACAAATAAGCGTTTAACATGACCGATATAAGGGTGAGATTTCTTCTTGACATTTAACCGTCTCTTGGTTAAAGACCGCTTCTTTTCGTTTTAGGACATGTTAACAAACAGGAGTAAAAATGGTGACGCCGAATCGCCTCCGCCGAAACCGGCGGGCCCCAATAAGAACACAATCGAAAAAACCTTTAAGAAAAAGACCCAATTGGAGCATATACTTCTACGGCCCGACGCTTACATCGGTTCGGTGGAGCACACCAAACAGCCGATGTGGATTTACGACACGGAGAATAGTAAGATGGTGCAAAAGAAGATCGATTACGTGCCGGGCCTATACAAAATATTCGATGAGATCCTCGTGAATGCCGCCGATAATAAACAGAGGGACAAGAAGATGGATTGCATTAAGATAGAGATAAATCAAGAGAACAATGTCATTTCGGTGTGGAATAACGGGCAAGGTAACGGGTGATCAAAAATGAGTTGCTGTCGAGTCGCCTTTGGAAGTTCAAGTTAAATACGATTTCCCATGTAAACAAAAGTTCCAAAGGTGACTCGACAGCAACTCATTTTTGATCGCACAGCATTTAAACCTTCAGTGTGTTTGCTCAGCTTAGTTCAAAATGGTATACCGGCTCGGCTTTCTCTCAATTTGTTTAAATAAACCACAACTCCGTACTACCAACATGAGAGGTTTGATCATTATAACCGCCATACGGAAGTAATCTGAGCAATCGGACTAAAGGGCTATAGGTATGACAAAAAGTTGAGAATTTAGAGAGTCTTTTAATTTATTGTGACGAGCTTTCACACCTTAGAAAGTTACATGTTTCAAAGGGGCTTCTTGAGGTGATTGTTTACCAAGAACAAATGTCTCCAAGTTCTCTATAATTAACCGCCATTTTATAAAATAGGCAAATCGTAATTTGTAACCCATGATAATGATTCGTGAATCAGTTTCAGTTTTTTACGTAAGTACTTGTTACATATGTCACAGCAGACCTGTGGTTCAGGGTACTAGAGGGCGCTACTTGCAATACTGTAGTTTTTTTAGAATGTAGATAAAGATAGTGCTATATTTATTAAGAAGTAGACATAGGGATTTACGTGTATTGTTTAGGTCTACTTTTAAATGACAAAATCTCTTATCTGAACCGGTCACCTAATTTTATGCAACCAAAACAACTTCTTAACTGTCAATTGGTGTAGTACCGATTTAAGGAGGGAACAAGGTTTATTTTCCGTGAAGCCCAAGCAACAATATTCAAATTAATTAATATGACAGCCAATTGAGCGCAAAATATAAAAATGCTCTTTTGGGTTTCTTATGCTGAAAATTGTTATACAAGTAACAGGATGGTGGGTTCATAAATTAATCTCATTGTGCAAGTGAAATGATTGTGCATGCGGTTTTATTTTGGAAATGTTAACACGAAACTCTAGTAATCACAAAAATGAATTTTGGGAATAAGATTTATGTTCAATTGACAACTTACTAAAATTTCCTTCGCTGATTGGGTGGTATTCTCTCCCCATTGTACCGGGTGACCCACTAAGACTATGACCACCAGAGGGCGTAACTGGCATCTTAAATTTTAAAATTGCATTTTCTTTAAATTTCACACAATAAACTAAACATTCATTTTTCACATTTTTAAAGAGAACCAGTTTATCTATCATTTTCGTAAAAACAAAAACTCGGTTATTTCAAAAACAAAGATCGCGTGGGGCGTTCAATTGTTTTTGCAATAACATGCTTTAACTTCTTAACCGTTTGACCGATTGTATCAAAAATGGTATCGTTGAAAAGAGCATTCCTTAGGCAATGGGAATTAACCAAAATATAGTTAATTTAGTTGAATCCTTCTCCGCCAGGGGGCTAGTTTTAACACTATGATCCAAATTCCTAAAAAAATCAAATGGAATGATATGACTTTTTCTTTATTTTAAAAGTAGCCAAATAACACCCCAAGAGGCCAGTGAAAACCGTTTTTCAAAATCTTGTTCCTAACCTCAAATATTGGGAAAATGAGATTAATTAATTAATAAATAAAAATGCTTAACCTGCATCTTATTTGACGTATTTCCGGTATTTGTCAGTGGCGCGAAAGATTGTTTGGAAAAGGACCCTAGGTACACTTACATTTAATATTTACACCAGCAATACAAATATATCAATCTGGGAATTAAGGTAGAGGTTGTCCAACAACAAACTGCTATCCCACAGTATAAAGCCAAGCGAAAATGTGCATACGTATTTCGAATTCCGACAAACCAGCTCCAGCTAGTTGTACGAAAATAATACGAGATATTGTTATTACGCACTGGAATAAAACGCTAATGTTCAACTGTGTTGATATTAAAATTTAGGCCCAATTAATTACGTTTTTTCGTGCGAGTAAACGCCCTAATTAATTGCCTTTGAAACTGCCGAATGCCCTTGTATACAATATGTTATTTATCGCACAAGGCGCTGCACAAATGTGCTTTAACATTTTAACGGTGTAGAGTGCATTCTGCATAGGTAGATAACTGCCACTGCAATAAATATATGGGAGAAAAAGAATGGGTCCTAGGACTGATCCCTAAGGAAAGGTTTACGGTTATTGTGCTACATTTGGGCTTTTGAAGGAACACCCATTGCCATTGTGTGTTATAGTGACTACCTGTCTTCTTTTAAGCAGGAGTGTTTCTTAGCATTGCAGGATTACGGCTTAGTTACATTTACAAGGGTCGAATACCTCACTTTGCATAACATAAAATTGAGCGTCTCTGGCACTGGCCTAAAAATCTCCACCCTCCTCTGAATGCTAAACAAATTTGTAATCCAACCAAAGGAGTAGGTACTAGTATTACTGAAATTAAATACAATTTTCCATACATTGGAACAATCACAATCCTTTGTTTGGATTCGAGCAAAACCTGTTAATGTGCATGGTTCTCGTAGGGCGATTCCTTTAGGAATATTAAAATTAGTTCGAGAAAGTTAATATGGAAGTTCCTCGACCACTATTTTAAGCAAATCAAAAAATGTAAAATAACTTACCGTTATTGACGTGGGTAAAGTTCTCTTCTGATATTTATTAGTAGAGCTTTTTTTATGACAAAATACAAGACAATTTGAGCCGTTTCCGAGATATTCAGGATTTTTGAAAAAAACATCCTTTTAGGGGGATGAAAAAATTTTTTTTCATCGTACAGAGCGCGCTGCAAAATTTTCGTAAAATTTATCTTGAACCATACAACTAGCGTGGATATATTGTAACTCCATCATTTTCCATCAGGTGTACCTGTCGTGATGCACAAGGATGAGAAAATGTACGTTCCCACCATGATCTTTGGCCATTTGTTGACCTCGTCCAACTTCAACGACGAAGAGGAGAAGGTTACCGGCGGTAGAAACGGGTACGGCGCGAAACTGTGCAACGTCTTCAGTACAAAGTTTACAGTGGAGACCTCAAGCAGAGAGTACAGAAAGCATTTTAAACAGTCGTGGGGCGCGAACATGACGAAGACGTCCGAACCGAAGATCAAGGAATATTCCGGGGAGGAGTTTACGAAGATTACTTTTTCTCCGGACTTGGAAAAGTTTAAAATGGAAAAGTTAGACGACGATATCGTCGGGCTCTTTTCTAAACGCGCATTCGATGTGGCCGCCTGGACTCGTGGGGTCAAGGTGTTTTTAAACGGCGAAAAGCTACCGGTGAAAAATTTTAAAGAATACATAGACCTGTACATAAAGAATAACGACGATGACGGGGACGACACCCATAAGTTGATATACGAAAGTCCGAATGAACGATGGGAGGTGGCAGTTACGACATCCGACTACGGGTTTCGACAGGTAGGTACTAAGTTTTTCACAGATTCTAACCATGGTTATCTCATTAAAACGAGCGTAAAATCAACTTTTATCAACACATTAATTGATCACATTTTATAAACTCACTATGTTCATTTAGATTATGCGCCTGGTGTGTGAAATCCAAAGTAAAATTCAGCAGCAATATCAAAAATTCTCTTGTAACAAAATACGCTCAACTTCTGCTGACCGTAACACCAAAAGCCTCCAATACCAAAAACGCCCACGATCAACGCCCGATTCGCCTTCTTTCCTTCCTCCTTTTTGCGTATCTTCCAATAAGTTAAACACTTGTGTTTTCTTATCTTGAAACTAATTAGCTAACGTGGCGATAACAAATTTCTTATTGCAACGACTGAAGATAACACAAATACGACGCAAATATTTCCAGATAAACAAATGTTTTTAATTTGACAATTGGTAAGATTGAACATTAGTCATTATATTTTCCTTTGGCATACATAATGTACATAGGAGGCGTCAACGAGAAAAAGATAAAATACACACATAAAAATATAAAAAGAAAATCACATATCACACAGCCACAGGTATATCACAGTAGTTAAAGCATTTATTTCTATATCCATCCACATATTCGTCAATGGTGTAGAAGCAGTTGCGTATTAAAAATTTTTTTGTTTCCCTACGAAATATACCCAGGGACTTGCAGGCTTTAAATTTTTCCGGGAGCAGGTTGTACATGTGGGTTCCGGCAAACATGGGGGACCGTTTGTAGAAGGCGTAATTCGGTTTAGGCTCGTAGAAACTGTCTTTCCCTCGGGTGTCGTGTCCGTGAATCTGGGTGTGTGTCCTGTGCATCCGTTTGTGGGCATGGAAGTTAGTCAGTAGTTTGTATAGGTAGATGGAGGTGACTGTTAGTATGCCCTGTTTTTTGAAGGTCTCTCTACATGAATGAATGTTTCGCAGAGTCGTATGATACGTTTTTGCGCCAAGAACAAGCGATTTAATTCTGTGGATTGGCCCCAGGCTATGATATTGTAATTTAGTGCCGAATGAACCAACGCGTAGTAAACACTTAACAGGGAGTTATTATTTAAATAATTCCTTAACGTCATTATTGCAAAGAATGATTTATTTAGTTTTTTAACGACTTCATCAATCTGGCTAGTCCATCTTAGGTTAGTGTCCATTACTATACCAAGATATTTAACCGTGCCCGTTGTTGATATTGTATTTGAGGTTGATCTTGAGCGATTGCGGAAATCTATTATAGATGTTTTATTTATATTTACTATTAATTTATTTTTATGGCACCATTTATTAAAGTCTTCTATCACTTGTTGGACGAGATCACACGCACGTTTTGGACATGGGTGTGACACGATTATCGCGGTATCGCGCATAATATGATTTAAGGATTGTTGTCATTAGTAGCATATACGCCCGGAAGTTGTGGTCAATTAATGTTAATTTGTGCTTGTTAAAAATCGGTTTTATACCTTTCTTTGGGATCTATCTAAATGGCCCTTATCAAATATATAATTTCACATGGGTTGTTCACAATTTACTTTTCAGGTTTCGTTCGTGAACAGCATCGCCACGAGTAAAGGTGGCAAGCACGTCGATCACGTCGTCGACATGATCACAAAGTACGTCGGCGAGCTTCTAAAGAAGAAAAATAAGGGCGGCATCGCCATTCAGCCGGATCAAATTAAGAATCACATGTGGGTTTTTATTAACTGTCTAATCCTCAAACCTTCCTTCGATTCCCAATCGAAAGAAATGATGACTTCCACCCATTTCGGATATAGATGCAACTTATCAGATAAATTTTTTAACGCCGTCGCGAAGGGCGGCATCATCGAGAATACTCTCTTGTGGGCCAGAATAAAAGAACGGGATGATATGGCCAAGATGAGCGGAAGGAAGCAGACGAAATTGAAGGACATTCCGAAATTGGCCGATGCGAACATGGCGGGCGGGCCAATGAGTCATAGGTAAGGAATTTACATCGGAGTTTGAGTAGGTAGTAAGAGCATCTGTGATTTTTGTTCATAAACGCCCTCTATTGAGCAGCAGTATAAACGTGTACCTTCCAAAACTGTAAAATTAGCGCTTGTGGATTTATGCATTAGATGGCGCTGCAACAAATTTACACTGTTGTATAAAAAGAGCTGGAAGTCAGTATCTGGGAAAATACCGTAGTACAGTAGAACCCCACTTATCCGGGTAACAGAGTTAATTTACACATTTTTTAAATTTTGATCCTTTTTATACTGCTATGTGCAATGCCAAACGGTCACTGACCCACGAGTCACATATTATTTTTCCAGGGGGCATTTTCATTCATGTTCGATTGTAGAAAAAGAGAACCAATTTTCTTGTTGGTGGTGTAGTAGCAGTTAAATTGGGATGAGCTCCGCCCACCCACCCTTACCGGCTTTGGGCTGTAGCCAACTCCCCCAGGTGTAAGGTTTTACCTTTCTGCATTAATAAACATGAAAAAATCAATGGTTTTTCTATAAATGATAAAGATAATACATAACAGGACGTGTATCATTTTAAAGTGTATATATAGTAGCTGTAACTCGCCCAGCATGCCTTTCCGGATTTCTGCTTTCATATAGGTTTCAGGTACAGGGCTGCTATTGTGCTTATTGCGTCCCCTGTCCTGGTCGCTTCGTCCGCCACACGCGTTTGCCGCTGACTATATTTGAGGCGTCTGTTGGCTGGAAATAATAGTTTGCTTAGGTGGGCGGAGCGCGCTCTCTTCGGCTGAGGGATCGATAAGAGTGGGATGCTAACTGTACCCTAAGCGGCTAGCGTGGTTTCATAGCCAGTTCAAAGTCGGCTTATACGTTAAGCCCGAAGTTACCACGGGAAGGTGCTTGTCTCCGCTAGGCTTTCACGGTGGGCACAATTAATTGACTAGCTACAACTTTGACACCAATACCAAACCACTGGAATTGCAACATTCACTTTTATAATGACGCATTATTAAGTCATAGAACACCAATTAAGCTTTTCTTCTGCAAGAACTACCATACACCCATTAACATCCACCAATAGTCCCGTGTTGTTCCGTCTCCTTTCCCGTCCCGCTTCCTCGTTTTCTATCGACTTATTGCGCTGCGCGTCTTTCAGTAAACTTACACCTGTGTTTACTTACGGCGAACAAAACAACTGCTCAGCTACAACTTACGCAGCGATAACGAACTTCTTATCGCAAAGATCGGCGATAAACTTACAAAATAACAACTCAATTATTTCCAAATGTCCCTAATCTTTTAACACGTAGTTTCTGAACGATAAAATAAACAACATACAAGGCGATTATTGACTTCAAATTCAAATGATATGGTGGAAATTGTGTATTATACCTACAGGGTGACCCGGCGTAATTTAAGGTGTCGATTTCAATAAAATCGCATGACATAGTTTACGTAACAATACATATGTATACAATATGTTCATATATAATTGGATAATCAGGGTTCTACTGTAATTGAATTTTCCATCTCTACCCCTTTCTCCGCCGCCTCTGGGTGGCTATAAGGCGTAGAAGGTTGGAAATGAGAGGATCACCTATTGGTTCGTTAAGATAGTTTGTTTGAAATGCGCTAAAAAGGTCTGATGACAACCCTATAGAGTTTAAGAAGGGCGAGAGGAGGGGGGGGGGCATTTCTACTGGATGTAGGTATAGTTTCAATCTTGCTTTTAGGTGTACGCTAATCCTAACGGAGGGAGATTCCGCTAAATCGTCTGTCGTATCCGGATTGGGTATAGTTGGTCGCGATTATTACGGCGTATTTCCGCTTAAGGGAAAATTGTTGAACGTCCGCGAGGCAACGCATAACCAACGAATGGAGAATGTCGAAATAAATGTTCTCGTCAGGATCTTGGGCTTGAATTTTAATAAAAAGTATGAGGACGACAGCGAGATGAATACTTTGCGGTACGGGAAGGTTATGCTCATGACCGATCAGGATCAGGACGGTTCTCACATCAAAGGTTTACTGATTAACTTCATACATAGCAATTGGCCAGCTCTAATACGTCGCGATTACTTGGAGGAGTTTATAACGCCCATCGTTAAGGCGTCCAAACGTAACGAGGTTCATAGTTTTTATTCCATACCGGAGTTTGAAGAATGGAAGAGTGCGACGCCAAATCATGACACATACACGATCAAATACTACAAAGGTTTGGGTACCTCTGGATCGAATGAAATGAGGGAATACTTCTCAAATATGGCGCGTCATCGCATTCGGTTTCGCTATAGTGGTCAGCAGGATGACGATCACATTGTGCTAGCTTTCAGTAAGAAGCACATAGAGCATCGTAAAGAGTGGCTCACAAACTTCATGGTGGAGACAAAACGTCGCAGAGCGAAGGGTTTACCCGAAAAGTACTTATATACAAAAGACACCCGGGTCGTTTCTTACTCCGATTTTATAAACTTTGAACTGGTACTCTTTTCGAATGCCGATAATGTGCGCTCCATACCGTGCTTGGTAGACGGCTTGAAACCGGGTCAACGGAAGGTGTTGTTCACTTGCTTCAAACGCAACGACAAGCGCGAAGTCAAGGTCGCTCAGCTTTCCGGTTTTGTTGCCGCGATGTCGGCGTATCACCACGGCGAAGTCTCCCTATGCAAAACCATCGTAAATTTGGCGCAGAATTTCGTTGGCAGCAACAACGTAAACTTATTGCAACCGATCGGCCAGTTCGGCACTCGCCTGTGCGGCGGAAAAGATTCGGCCAGCGCCAGGTACATCTTCACGAAAATGTCCCCGCTCACCCGTCTCATTTTTCATCCCGACGACGACCCCCTCCTCAAGAACGAATACGACGATAACAAAAAGATCGAACCGGCATGGTACATTCCCATTCTACCGATGATCCTCGTTAACGGCGCAGACGGCATCGGAACCGGGTGGATGACCAAAATTCCCAATTACAACCCGCGCGAGATCGTGCAGAACCTCCGGAACATGCTCGACGGCGAGGAACCCGTCCCCATGATCCCGTGGTATAAGAATTTCACAGGCACCATCGAAGATTGCGGCGACCAGCGGTACGTGACGAGCGGAGAGGTCGCCGTTACTGGGCCCAACACGATCGAAATAACCGAACTACCGATCGGCACGTGGACGGATAATTATAAGGAGCACGTTCTCGAACCTTTACTGAACGGTAAGATTTATCCCTTATTTCTATACTTAGTGGGTGCAACACTACTTCGGTGTATGATAAAAATTGCAATTTTAGCTCATGAATGATGGAAGAGGGGTAGGAACAAAATCCAACTTAATTATATTTTGTTTTGTTGGAATAGGCTCCGAGAAAACGCCGAAGATCCTCGAGAACTACAAAGAGTACAACACCGACACCACCGTCAAGTTCGTTGTCCTTCAATTTCGTCTGCTTCCTTCCGCTCATCTTGGCCATATCATCCCGTTTTTTTATTCTGGCCCACAAGAGAGTATTCTCGATGATGCCGCCCTTCGCGACGGCGTTAAAAAATTTATCTGATAAGTTGCATCTATATCCGAAATGGGTGGAAGTCATCATTTCTTTCGATTGGGAATCGAAGGAAGGTTTGAGGATTAGACAGTTAATAAAAACCCACCTGTGATTCTTAATTTGATCCGGCTTAGGTTAGGTTAGGTTAGGTTAGGTTAGGTTAGGTTAGGTTAGGTTAGGTTAGGTTAGGTTTAGGTTTAGGTTTAGGTTTGGTTAGGTTAGGTTTAGGTTTAGGTTAGGTTAGGTTAGGTTAGGTTTAGGTTTAGGTTTAGGTTTGGTTAGGTTAGGTTTAGGTTTAGGTTAGGTTAGGTTAGGTTAGGTTAGGTTTAGGTTAGGGTAGGTTAGGTTAGGTTAGGTTAGGTTAGGTTAAGGTGTTTTTGTGATTGTCGAATTTTTAAAAATTTTTGGAAAGTGTAGTAGGGTGCGCGCTAGTGAGGCGAATCGCTTAAAGTTTGTTTCGTCCAAATCGGTCAATAAATAAAGTCGAGGTGAATTTTTAAAGGTTGTGGGCGCTTTAGCGTTCGTTAAGGAGGACACGGGAAAATTTACTACCGGAAGGAGACCAGATACGAGGTAGGAATTAGTAATAGTAGATAGCCCTCGCAAAGGCGAATCCAACCCGCACCGGGTCGACCTTATCGGCGCACGGATAGACCGGTGGCAGGACTATCAAATTCGAGGTGATAATCACTGATAATCCCGTAGCGGCGGTGTTAGGGGTGCGATAGGGTCGGTTCAAGTGAAAGTGGTTGTGACAAGTCAAGACCTACCGTTTGATACCAAAATCGAAGGGGTGGGACCATTTTGAAACGACACCACTTTTCACGGGCAGGCATAAATTCTACGTAAACAAATTGTAAATAAAGTGTGGCCGATACGATAAGACTGATAGGGGTATAAAATCCAAACCGGAGGGCGTACGTTCTTAATTCTGAGCGCGTTGGACTACGGGTACAAAGGCGGTTCTTTAGACACCCCACTCGGGGGGGGGTAGACGCACCCCTAAGCGCGCCCTTTTTGGGGGCAATGGGATCGCAAACTCCGGCTTCTACGGGAGAACGGCGGATGTCTTTGGCCGAGGAATTAAGTGCGGCAATTAATATTGAGGGAGACCCGAAGTCACCCCGAGTGAGTTCATGGGAACTTAGGTGGTCCGAGGAAGAGGGAAGGTCGGTTCCCACAGGAAGTAAAGAGACGCCCAAGAGAAAGCACGAGGGGAACGGGGAAGGGGTACCCTCAGCTAAAAAAGCCAATAAAAGAGCCCTAAACGAGAAGGTAGTACAGCTAATTAGGAAAATTCAGAGAAAGGTAAAACGGTTAGATGAACTTATCACGAAGAATACCCTGGTAGATATTAAAACGGTTACAGCCGAACTCCGGAGTGCGGTATCGCAGCTGGGGGCCGAGGAAATCGTGGCTTTCATCGAGGAAAAAGACCCGGCGGCATGTAAAAAAGGGATCGCTTCCCCAGCCCCCCCAGCCTCGGCCGTTTGTCGCAGGTGTAAGGTGGTGATCTCGGCGGAGGACCGGGAGCGAGAGGAAATCTGAGAAAAGATAGAGGAGGCCCAAACCGAAGACGAGATTTGGGAGGTGGTCAGAAGGAAGTGGCCAGAGGGAACAGCTCGGGGGATGATAACCTTCGACGGAGCCTGGATGGGAAACGAGGTGGCCCTTTACACAACAAAAGAAGGAGATCAAGTCAGGGAGAAACTAGTCGCCCGGCACCCGGAATTCGAAGGGCACGTGAAAAGCCTGCAAACGTTTAAAGGAGGGATGACCACCTTTAGAAAGTCGGAGGCGGTTATGGAAGAAGGAGAGGATGAGAAGGAAGGGAAAGACCGATTTATTTTTGTGGCTGCTATCGAAGGGAAAACAGACGAGGAGAGGGCCAGAACGGTCATCGGCACCATTATGAAAGCCGCTCGGCGGCTGGAGGCAAAAGGTCAAACCCAAGTAAAATTCTACACGGCGCCCGAGGAGAGGGATGTATGGATCAAAGCGGCGGAGTGCGTCCTATACAATAAAACTATACTGTACTGTTTCGACGACGTGCGCAGGGAAGAAAAACGGAAGAATAGACAGGAGGTCTCCTTCCTCATCAAGGAGGATGGAAAAACGTATGCCGACCTATTGAAGGGAGCAAAAAAGGCACTGGAGGGAGAGACAAACCAAGGAGTGAGGGCGGTGCAGAAAACTAAGGACGGGCATCTGCGCCTAGTCATGGATAAAAATAAATCAGATATCCAGGGAACTATGCAAAGGTTACAAAATGAGATGAAATCGGCGAGCTGCATCGTCAGAGGTGATGAGAAGGAAAAGGTCGTTTTCCATCTGCGAGACATCGACGAGTTGACCACAGAAAAGGAGATAGAGAAGGCGCTCGTGGAAATTCTCAAGCCGGACACCACAGATAAACTGATAGTCAGACCGATAAGGGGGCCAGAGGGTGGCAACAGGACCGCCACGATCCTGGTGGATCGCTCGCTGGAACGGGAGCTGGAGAGCCACAGCAGAGTATGGATCGGGATTGTCCCCTGCCGGATCAGAAGGAGGGTGGAGGTTGAGAAGTGCCGCAAGTGCTGGGACATTTATGAAGCCGGGCACGTGTGTAGAGAAGGAGAGGGCGCTGTCAAACGTTGCTACAACTGTGGCCAGACAGACCACATTAAAGAAAGATGTACCAACCCGAGGAGGTGTTATATGTGTGAGGAGGATGGGCATGCGCCTTGGACCATGGCCTGCGCTAAGTTCAAGCAGGCGGTCAAGAATGTGGAGGCAAAGAGAAGAACCTCGAGGTTGGTGGACAGCTCAACCTCACGAAGAGACTAGTCCAGCTTGTGTGTTTTTATCTATACAACCGTCTAATGATTTTTATGGGTTCCTTATGTTTTTTAAATATCGCTTTAACATGGATTTTTATACTATTAGTCCCAAAGACACCTGCACTAAACGTCTGTGATAACGTGTACCTAGACTGTGATACATATGGCTCTGTAAAACTCCTTTTAAACGTGCTGACATACAGCCTTGTTTTTAAACTGTTTTTGTTGTCCGTCCATTATATTAAATATTTTAACATGTTTTACACCAATACTGTCCGTCCGATACTCTCCGGGGTGCAGCACACGCTGTACCGGAGTGTACTCTTGTTTTTACAATTGCTGTTAACTGTGTCGTATCAAGGTATATTTTTATTTTTTACTTATTTTAACGCGTTTACAATACTTTTACAAACAACGTAGGTAATGACCCTCCAGGAAGCGTCGAGTGCTCAAAGAGGCAATAAAAATGGGGACATAGTGAAAGTGGTGCAGTTGAACTTAAATCGCTGTTATGCCGCGCACGATGCTCTAGAAGCAACCGTCAGAGAAAGAGGCGTCGACATCATACTAGGACAAGAACCGAATAAAAGAAGAACTCGCGAAGCGAACTACTACTGTGATAAAAACCGCGACACGTTCATAAAGGTAAATAACCGTGGCGTGCTAAAGTGCGAGGGCGGAGACGGCTTTGTGTTCGTCGAGGCGTCGCTTGCAGCTATGTACTCGTGCTACATATCCCCAAACAAGACCTTTGAAGAATTTGAAGATTTCTTGAGCAAGCTGGAAGAACACATGAGAGCGCACAAATCCAAAAAGGGAATAATAATCGCAGGGGACTTCAATGCGAAATCCCAGATCTTCGGCTCGCCCACCACCGACCGTAGGGGAACCTGCTTGGAGGAGTGGGTGGAGGCAAACGGCCTAAGCGTCATAAATAGCGGCACGACACCCACCTTCGAGAACGCGAACGGGAGCTCGTTAATTGACGTGACGATGGCAACTGAGGAAATTGCTGGCCGCATAAGTGCTTGGAAGGTAACCGACGAGGAGAACCTGAGTGATCACCGCACCATTGAGTTCTGCGTATCGACACTGGCTCCCCCAAAAGTGGAGAATAAAAACACAACACGTTGGGAAATATCGGAAAGCACGTGGGCGAAGTTTCTTAAAGCGTGCAAGGAAAACCCCCTACGGATCACACAGGGAGGAACCCCGGAAACCTTAATGAAAGATATATCCACACTATGCGATAAATTCTTCAATAAGAAATGCCCAACGCGACCCGGACGACAAGCGGTCTACTGGTGGAACGGCGAAATCCGCGACGCCAGGAAGGCGTGTGTAGCTGCCAGAAGGGCAATGGTAAGGAATAACCGAAAAAATCTCAGAACACAGGCAGACGGGATTAACCTCAGGGAGCTGTACAAGTCAAGGAAGAAAGTCCTAAAAAAAGCTATCCAAAAGGCGAAGACCGGCGCATGGAAGACCCTCATAGGAGAACTCGACAATGACATCTGGGGGAAGGCATACCAAATAGCCACCGGGAGGATGAGGAGGCGGCAATATACGAGGGTAGAAGACGACCAGCTGGAGGGCATCATTGCGGACCTCTTCCCGACGCACGAGACCAAAAACTGGAAAAGAACATTAACCAAACCAGCAGACGTGAGACCAATAACACCAGAAGAGGTCATAGCCGCTGCAAGAAGAGTAAAGGACAGAAAAGCACCAGGACCGGACGGAATCCCGCCCAAAGCAATAAAATACATCTTTACGGAGTGCGCCGAAGAGGTTGCGCCAATCCTAGACCAATGCCTCCAGACGGGAAGATACCCGGAGGTTTGGAAAAGGGCCACGCTGGTCCTTATCCAGAAACCCGCAAAGGCGACGGAATCGACCCCTAAATACCGCCCGATTTGCTTATTGGATGTGGCGGGGAAAGTCCTGGAGAGTATCTTAAAAAATCGAATTGAGGCAGAAATACAGGCAATGGGAGCGCTAAGTGAAAACCAGTTTGGATTCCGCAAGGGCAGGACCACCATGGACGCAATTCAGAAAGCCCTCGAAATGGCGACGAATATCATGGGGAAGGCGTCGAAGAACAGGGAGCTGTGCATCATGGTAACCCTGGACATAAAAAACGCTTTTAATTCGGCACCCTGGAGCGGCATTATCGAGGCACTACAAAATGCGAAAATCAGCGACTACCTATTAGACATCGTGAAATCCTACTTGGATAAGAGATTTATCATAGCTCAAGACGGGAGGCTGAGATCGGTGACGAGCGGAGTTCCACAGGGTTCGATTCTCGGACCGACCCTGTGGAACATCTTCTACGATAGGGTCCTTAGACTGGACATGGGCCCAGACATAGTGAGCGTGGCTTACGCAGACGACCTAGCTCTCGTAGCCAAAGGGAGAGACACGAAAAGTTTACAGGACACCTTGAAGTATGGCCTACATAGAGTCGCGGCAGAGCTGAAAGGAATGCAAATTGATATCGCGTGGGAGAAAACGGAGATGACTCTCCTCTACGGCGGCAGGAAGGTAAAGGAGATGGAGGTGAGCTTCCAAGAGACGACCCTGGTAACATCGCCATATCTTAAATACATGGGCGTGTACATAGATAGAAACCTGCGCATGACGGAACATGTGCGCCAAGCAGTCAAAAAGGGGAACGCACAATTGGCTCAGCTAACCAAGATCACACCAAACGTAAAGGGCCCAAAACCGGAAAAGCGGAAAATGCTAGCCTGTGTAGTACTCTCGACTGTACTATACGGTGCATCGATCTGGGCAAAGGCGCTGAAGTACGCGCACTACCAGAAACTTTTAGAAAGAGTCAATAGGAAGCTAGCTCTGCGGGTTATAATGGGCTACAGGACGATATCGACAGGCTGTGCACTAGCTATTGCAGGGATGCCCCCGATAAAATATCTCATCAGGGAAAGGCAAGACGCCAACCTAAAAATCCGAACCGGGAGAGCCGCGCGGCAGGAAACCCTCAGGCAGTGGCAGAAGGAGTGGGAGGAATCAGGTACAAACTGGACAAAGACGTTCATCCCAGATGTGGAGCGATGGGCCAACAGGAAATGGGGAAGCCTGACGTACGAGGCCACGCAGGCTCTCTCGGGGCACGGCAACTTCAGCTACTATCTGGCCAAATTTAAAAAGAGAGAGACCAGCGCGTGCGCTTACTGTGGCGCCGAAGACACGCCAAGACACACCATCTTTGAATGCGTGAGGTGGGAGGAAGCAAGATTGAAGGCTGGTATAGAGTGCGGTACAAACATAACTGTGGAGAACGTGGCACAAGTAATGATGAGCAACGAAAGTGGGTGGAAGGTAGTCATTAACATGATAACAGATATACTAAAAAGGAAAGTTGACAGATAAACGGAGCCATACTACCGCCTACCTTGAAGTAATGTCGGCCGACGGTTCCAAGGTAGAGCGCAGAGCGTAAATTGGGGAAGGAACGGAGACGTGGAGGTGTCCGGAAAGGATTTCCCAATCCCAAAAAAAAAAAAAAAAAAAAAAAAAAAGGTTAGGTTAGGTTAGGTTACGTTAGGTTAGGTTAGGTTAGGTTAGGTTAGGTTCCCAAAAAGCAAGCGAGTCGTAAACGCGAGGATACGAGCAGCGATTCCGAGGACAGCACGACGACGGACCCAAACGTAAGAACGGGTCGGAGCCGGTCGAAACGAACGAAACGCGCCAGCACAACGGAGGACACGGTGATCGTTTCCCCTAAATCGGCCATCGGCGATTTGGGGGACATCCGAAAACTACAAACCGAGGGTCAAATCATGGCCACGGAGGTGCAGCACGCGATAGATGAGACGCTGGCTTTTATCAAGAGCTCAAGAAACACAAATAACGTTTTAAAAACACTGTGCCAACGAATTGGGAAAACCTTCACGGCGTTGGAAAACCACCGCAGACTTACGGAACAAAAGTGGAGCCGATACGTCGGCAGCTTAAGAGTGACAACCCAAGTCCAGGGCAGTACACCGGTGGTTCGGCTGCCAGCATATCCAACCAAACCAGAATCATCGCCACGATTGCTTAGACGAAGCTTCAAGTTGATCGACCCCTTCAGATATCGTACAATTCGTCGCAGTTCATTCCAATCACGCTGCGTAGGATTCGGCAGTTTACGACTGAGAATGGATACAGGAGCAGCTATATCTGGCCTGCTATTAACAGCCACGAAAAGCAATTTTCCCACCAGCTTTTGGTACTCCGTATTATCAGGAAGTGGCTAGTCTTCAGTATTTGGCTTGAAATATCCCACGTCAATGGGAATCGGAGATGACTTAGCATCCTCCAAACCAGCTGACTTCACGATATCCGTTATATATTTTCGTTGCGAAATGTGAAAATCCCCATCATTATCACGTTCCACTTCGATACCGACGTAATTCCGAACCTCTCCCAAGCTCACAATCTCGAAGTTTCTCTCTAATATCCTTCCAGCCAACGTGATGAGTTTTTCTTCCTCACTAGCAATGATTAAATCATCTACGTAAACTAGGATGTAGCATCGTTTTCCATTAACCTGCTTGCTATATAAACATGGATCAGCTTCACTTCTCTTGAAGCCATCACCTACCAGTACTTGATGAAGCTTATTGTTCCACGAACGAGCGCTTTGCTTTAATCCATACAGGCTCCGTTTCAAACGACAGACCTTGTCTTCAGATCCTTTGACGACGAACCCCGGCGGCTGTCGCATGAATATTTCCTCCTCAAGGTCGCCGTTTAGAAACGCTGTTTTTATATCATACTGCCTTACGACCATTCTTCGCTTTGCCGCCACTGACATCAGCGCCCGAAATGTTGTTTGACGAACTACTGGTGCGAACACTTCGTCGTACTCCTTTCCATATTGTTGATTATAGCCTAGAGCTACTAGTCGTGCCTTGAACCTTATTACCTCGTTATTCGTATTTCGCTTGAGTTTGAAAATCCACTTACACCCCAAAATACGTTTTCCACATGGGGCATCGACCAACTCCCAAGCGTCACAATCACGGATTGATTCAAGTTCCTCTAGCATGGCCTTCCTCCACTTGTCGCAATCTGGTCCAGACAGCGCCTCTTTCACCGTTCTCGGCTCCTCCTGAACTCTAGTTTCTGCCGCACAAGCGTATCTATCAGGCAGTTGTCCTTTCGTTGTCCTGGCAGACCTTCTACAGGTATTTTCTTCAACAATAGGTATTGCATCTTGGCAGACATCTTCTTCATCCTCATCCGCTATGGGAACTTCATGTTGCTCACACTCAGATGGAGTCGTTGTCAAAAATGGAACAATTATTTCGCTTGATGAAGTGACACTTTCTGAAGATTGCACAGAGCCGAAGCTGTTCAAAAATTTTACGTCACGGCTTATTGTAATTCTTCCTGTCGACACATCCATCAAACGAAATGCCTTTGACACCTCGCTATATCCCATAAATTTCAACTTTTTCGCTTTTTCGTTTAGCTTACTACGCTTTTCTTCCGGTATGTAGCAGTAAACATCAACGCCGAAGGGATGCACGTGGCTTAGATTTGGTTTTACTCCATGCCAGCGTTCATATGGCGTAACAGGAATTGTACGAGAAGGGAGACGATTTTGAAGATAGTTTGCAGTTGTTATGGCTCACCCCAGAACCGGTGATCAAGTCCGGCCTCGATTAACATACACCGAGCCATCTCTACTAGATACCTGTTTTTACGTTCCGCAATGCCATTTTGTTGTGGCGAATACGGTGCGGTGAATTGACCGACAATGCCATTTTCTTTCAAAAATCGTTTAAAATTTTTCCCAGTGTACTCACCTCCATTATCTGAGCGAAGTATCTTCGGCTTCTTACCGAATTTGGTGTTGACCATCTCGACGTACTCTTGTAGCTTTTCCAACGTTTCCGACTTTCGTTTCAAGATGTAAACGACTGTATACTTGCTGAAGTCATCTATAAATGTTAGAAAGTAGCGCCTTCCGCCAAGCGTTGCAGTTCGCATCGGACCACATACGTCCGTATGAACAAGCTCCATCACACCTGTCGACTTGCTCCCAGAAATCTTTGGGAACGGAACTCGATGCATCTTCCCACGAATACACACCTCACAATCCTCTGGACAGTTACACTCGCATAATTTTATTCCGTTCGCCAATCTCGGAAGCATTTTTACAGCGTCACGGTCTCTATGTCCAAGCTTACGATGGCAGATATGAACGCACTCGGTGGGCTGAGTCACCAACGACACGTTTTCATTATAGAGTTTTAACACAAACAAATTGTTCATCAATTCAGCCACCGCACCTACAGTCCCGTTTTTACTAATGGTAGCACCTTTCGCGTCAAAGTTTACAATGAATCCCTTGCTTACTAGTCTCTTCACTGACAATAAGTTCACCTTCATTTCTGTTACCAGCAGCACATCATCAACCATAATAACGCGACGTCTATCCGAGCTATCAACTGCGATTAACTTTCCGGATCCTTTTCCAGTAGATCTTACTTTCATTCCGTTAGCAACACTAACATCTTCTTTGACACTGCTGTCAAAGGACTCGAAAAAATCACGATTGTTTGAAATATGGCACGTCGCACCGGAATCAAGAATCCAAACACCCGGAAATGCCAGATTGCCTGCTGTGAATGCCCAATTGGATGATTCATTATCAGTTTTTACCACACAGTGCGCCTTATTAACGAATTTTTCATCTTGCTTTCCGTTTTTCTGCCTATTTTCCTTCCATTTCTTCCATTTTTCGCAGCTTGTTTTCTTGTGACCCACCTTTTTACAAAAATAGCACTTATCATTTTCTTTTCTGGTTGTAGTATGCAAAGCTGTCTCGTTGCTGTTTTCGCCACTCGCACGATTCACTCTTTTCTGCCACTCGTCAATCAATTTTCCTTTTACGAGATCCAGGGTCAAATCTTCATCCGGCCTCGCCTCCAGAGCAGTGACTAGAGTTTCATATTCCTCAGGGAGACTGCTAAATAAAATTGCCACTAACCACTGGTCATCCAGAACTGCATTTTCCTGCATTGCATTCAACCTTTCTACTAGGTCCGTTAGCGTAGCGATGTGTGTCTCCATATCACCCTTCTGTTCAAGACGAAGACGGCAAATTTTTCGCATCAGACACACTTTTGTACTTAGAGTGTTTTTGACGTGAACCCTTTTTAGATTTTGCCAAGCCTCCATTGCCGTTTCAGCTTTCTTAATATGTATCAGCTGGTTATCTTCAACTGCTAATCCAATATGTGCCATTGCCAGCTCATTTTTCGATTTCCACTGTACCGTAACTGGTTCCTGTTTCTCATTGCTGATAGCCTCCCAACATTTTTCTTTTATTAACAATAACTTCATTTTGAAGCTCCAATTGTCATAGTTGGAAGCATTCAACTTGACGAACGACACCAGTTTTTCATTCATAACAAACAATTCGAAAAAATTATCTGCACAAACGACAACTTTTGAATGCTTGAAATTTATTCGCAGATGCGGTATACTGGGCGCATAACCTTTTATATTTAAAACAATTACTCGATCTCTCAGTGCTAACTGATCTATTTAAAAATATTTAGTGTTGCTATTTTTCTCAACATATGGGGAATGCAGTCAAACTACCCAGGATCACGAAAGAGACGAAAACCACGGAGTCGCAGACGAGTCCTAAATTCGCGAGCACATACGCAACGGTTACCGCGAGGCCGGGACCCTCGGGGATGAGTGGACGAGGGACTATCAGCAAAGGGCAAACGACGAAGAGGGTGGAAATTGCCGGATTTACCACGATAGAAGAGGAAGAAACTGTAGCGCAAGCGGTGGCAACAGTAAACAGGGCCAGGGCACAGAAGAGTCGACTGGTGACACAAACCCCACCGACGCGGAGTCCGAGGGAGAGTGGAGGCAGGTCGGCAGGAAGAAGGGCAAAGCCAAGGAGCAGCGACAGGCGACCAGCGATAGCGAGGGGCGGCATCAGCAACCAAACGTAGGGCGCCACGAGCGGAGGCGGTGCTGGTCCGACTGAAAGGGGAAACCACAGCGATGACATTCTGAAACGAATAAGACAGACCGACATGACCGGAGTAGATACGAGAATCGAAAGTATCCAGAAGACGAGGACAGGAGATATTCTCCTGAGGGTGGAGAAGGGTGCCGGCAAAGCGAACCCGGTGCTCTGCAAGATCCGTGCTGCGATAAGCGATAGGGAGGTGACGATGCTGGAAGAGTACTGCACTCTATGCATCAGAGATCTGGGCGCAGTAACCACCCGCGAGGAGGTGCTTGAGGCCATAATGCGGGCGACGTCGCCAGAAGCAAGATGCAGGTTTAAACAGATGGTGCCAGTTGACCGTGGGCAACAGGTGGCATACGTGCAGGTTAATCGAGATGCTGCTGACTCCATCGCCAAGAAGGGGTATCTCCGGGTGGGTTTGACGTCCTGCCGGGTGCGGCTGAGCGCGGAGCTCGTGAGGTGTATTCGCTGCTGGGAGGTTGGACACACCGCGGCCAGGTGCACGGGGGTCGACAGGAGCGCCCTGTGCTTCAACTGTGGCAAATCCGGACACCAGGCCAGGGATTGCAAGGAAGAGCCAACGTGCAGGCGTTGTGAGGGGCTCGAGCAAGGTCTCGGTAAAGGACACAGAGCCTTCACCAGACGGTGCGAGTACGAAAACAGGAAAAAAGCGAAAGAGCAAGAAATAGCCCAACAGGAGGAGGAAGAGGTGTCCCGGAGCCAAGCCAGAGACGACCCATATTGGGCACCGGAGGACGAGCAAGCCGGTGCACGAACTGAGGAAGAGGTAGTCCAAAACCAGGAGGAGGAAATAGATAAACCCAACCAAGATGGTGTTTAGAACGCTGCAAATTAATCTCAACAACAGCAGGGTGGCCCTGGATATGGCGGTGAGAGTGGCTGGGGAAGTGGGAGCGGAAGTGCTGGTGCTTTCGGAGGTAGGCCCGGACACGAGGGGAGTGCAAGTGTTTAAGGATTTGACTGGGTCGGTGGGTATAATGGTGACGGGGGACAGGCTTATTGTGGACAAGGTTGGACAAGGGGTTGGATTTGTGTGGGTGTTGTTAGAAAATGTTTTTGTATATAGTGTATATCTACCGCCAAATGACACTTTAGTGCAGTTGGAATGGAGGTTAGACGGCCTAGGTGAAGCAGTTAGGGAGAACGGTCGTGCAAAAGCGATCGTTGCGGGGGATGTAAATGCGGCATCCCCTATGTGGGGGGCGCCGCACACCAATAGAAGGGGGGAGGTTGTGGAGGAATGGGTCGCGGCTTTGGCGATGGTCTGCGTAAATGAAGGAACCCTGCCCACGTTCCAGGGGAGGGGCAGCGGGACCATAATAGACATTGTGGTGGTGGCAGATGAAGTTAAACAGTTGGTGACGGGGTGGAAAGTGCTGGAAATAGACTCCTTCAGCGATCATAACTATATAGTTTGGAGTTGGGGAAGTCCCAAGGCGACAATAGAACAAGGGCAACGGGCCGACCCTTACAGTCCATGGAACTCGAGGAAGATTAACAAAGAGCTGCTTATGACAAAACTGTTGGAGATGAAAGCTACTGAAAGGTCGAGGTGGGAAGCTGATACGATCGACGAACTGCTCCAGGAGGTCTGCAAAGAAGTGACGACAAGGCGACGGTTGGGGAAGAAGAGGGCGGTCTACTGGTGGACGCAGGAGATCGCTCTCCAGCGCAAAAAATGCAATGTGGCCAGAAGGATACACCAAAGAGGGCTGCGAGCAGGGAGGGTGTCGGAGCAGGAAAAGGAAGTCTGGAAAGGGGAGCGCAGAGTGCTGCGTGACATGATCAAGGATAGTAAGCGGCGCTGTTGGAAACAGCTGTGTGACGAGCTTGATATTGATGTTTGGGGAAAAGGGTACCAGATTGTGACGGGGAAGATCGGTAGAAAAGTTAAGGAGGTAGGATGGACAGATGAGGCGTTTTTGGAAACGGTAAAGGGCTTGTTTCCCGCCCACCCGGAGCTAGGGCCAGGCGAGGAGGCGGGTGACCCGGAGGAAAGTATACAGGAGGTGGTGGAGGCGGAAGTGGTTGAGGTAGCCAAGACCCTTCCAAATGAGAAAGCCCCTGGGCCTGATGGGGTGCCTGCTAGTGTAGTGAAGGCGGCTGCTACTACGATTCCGGAGGCCTGGGTTGCAGCTATTAACCGGGCGATTGAAACTGGTAATTACCCTAGCAGATGGAAAGATAGCCGACTGGTACTAATACCTAAAAGCGGCGGCGGACACCGACCGATTTGTCTTACGGATTTCGCCGGGAAGGTGGCGGAGAAGGTCATTAAGAAGAGGCTGGAGGCGGTGGTCGAGCCTAGACTTAGCGGGGCACAGTACGGTTTTAGAAAAGGGAGATCAACCGTGGAGGCCCTCAAGGAGATAGTTGAACAAGTGGAAGGAGCCAACCAGGGGACCTGGAGAAGGAGAGAAGTGTGCCTCGTGGCATCGTTGGATGTCAGAAATGCATTCAACTCGGCTTCGCGGGAGGCGATCGTGAGTGAGTTGCGGGAGTTTGGAGTGCCCTGGAAGCTAGTGCGCTTGGTGCGTAGTTACCTCACGGGTAGGAAAGTGAGCGCGTGTATGCCGTCGGGTGCATCGTACACATTCATAAATAGTGCGGGAGTGCCGCAGGGGTCGGTTCTGGGACCCCTGCTCTGGAATGTGATGTACGATGGGGTTTTGCGCCTAACAGGTGAAAGCGGGGTGGTTACGGTGGCCTTTGCGGACGACATAACTTTGATAGTGCGTGATAGGGAACTAGAAAGGGCGAAGAGGAAAATGGTTACGGCAATCGAGAATGTGGGAAAGTGGATGGAAGGAAGAGGTCTGGAGCTGGTGCCACGGAAAACGAAACTGGCTCTGCTCACGGGGAAAAGAAGAATTGCGGTGGTACGACTTGAAGCCTTGGGACAAACGATTCTTTCGGAAGGCAAGATAAAAGTGCTGGGGGTGTGGGTCGACAAAAATCTGTCGTTCATCCCCCACGCACAAGAGGCGAGCGCAAAGGCTATGAGAGTGTATGGGGCGCTCAGCAAAATTATGCCAAACACTGGAGGAGCAAGGGCAAGTAAGCGAAAGGTGATTGCGTACGCGGCGCTGTCGAGTCTTTTATACGCGGCAGAGGTGTGGTTGCCGGCCACGAAATGGGGAGTGGCAATGGCGGCGGCGAACAAAGTCATTCGGCTGCTGGCAATTCGTATATGTAGCGCGTACAGGACAGTTCAATTAGATGATGTGCTGGTTGTGGCGGGGATCTGCCCGGCGGAAGTGGCTATTGAAGCAAGGGCAAAAAAGTGGCCAAAGGACAGGGTATATCTGGAATGGCAGAGGAGGTGGGAAGTGAGGAACTCCTGGACTAGGACACTAGTGCGGGGAGTGCGCGAGTGGTGCGAAAGGGGACATGGAGAAGTTGGATACTATCTGACCCAGTTTCTGACAGGGCATGGTGAAAACGGACAATATCTTCAGAAAATCAAGAAGAGGCAAGACAATAAATGTGCAGATTGTGGAGAGGAGGACCCTCCGGGGCATGCGGTGATGGAGTGTGCGCGATGGGAGAGCGAAAGGATCATACTAGAGAGTGAGATAGGAGCTCGCCTCGTGGCGGAGAGCATCGTTGGGCAAATGATTAGCGAAGACAGGAAGTGGCGTGCGATAGGGGCCTTGATAGAAAAGATCGGAGGCATAAGGGAAAGAGAAGCCAGGGCAAGAGAGAGGAGGGTGCGGTAACATCCAGGCGCACGATAGGTGCGCCGGCCGGACATGGCTGCAGAAGAATACCGGGAGGTGATACCCGGCCATGTCACACTTGGCAGAGGAAAGGGTTTTAGCGGGTAAACCTTACCTAGATGGAAGGGAGTCCCGCACGCCCCCCCGCTATGACCGCAAGCGGGGGTAGTCCATAAAGGATTTCCCAAACCTCTATATAAAAAAAAAAAAAAAAAAAGGTTAGGTTAGGTTCTCTCTGGACGTCAAGAACGCTTTTAACTCGGCGTCCAGGGAAGCAATTGTAAGGGCGTTGCGCGATCTCGGAGCGGAGGACTACGCGGTGGAATTGGTGTGTGGCTATCTAACAGGCAGGATAGTACGGGCTAAGAAACCTTCCGGGGAAGTGTACGATTTCTACTCGAGTGCGGGAGTGCCGCAAGGGTCCGTTCTGGGGCCCCTGCTGTGGATAGTCATGTACGACGGGGTGTTAAGGGTGCCGCAGGAGGACGGAGTAAAAATAATCGGCTTCGCGGATGACCTCACGGTAGTGGTGCGCGACAGGTGCCTCGACCGAGCCGGGGAAAAACTATCTGCTGCGGTGGAGCGTGTAAATGGGTGGATGGCAACACGGGGCCTCACTCTCGTTCTGGCGAAAATGAAGGTGGCCTTGATGACCGGACGTAGAAGAATAGGGGACCACACGGTGGAGCTGCTGGGTCAGCGCGTAAAGGCGGAACGCGGCATCAAGGTGTTGGGGGTTACCCTGGACAGAAGCCTTACGTTCATCGAGCACGCCAAGGCAGCCAGCGATAAGGCGCTTCGTGTGTATGGGGCGCTGGCCAGAATTATGCCCAATGTTGGCGGTGCGAGGGCGTCGAAGAGAAGGGTGCTGGCGACGGCCGCAACGTCGGTACTGCTATACGGAGCAGAAGTATGGGGATCGGCTACGAAGTGGGGAGCGGCCATGGCTAGGGCTGAGCAGGTGACGCGGCTGCTGGCCGTCAGGATTTGCAGTGCGTACCGCACCGTGGCACTGGAAGATGTTATGGTTGTGGCCGGGTTCCCCCCAGCCCGGATTCAAATCAAGGCGAGGGCAGAAAAGTGGAGTAAACAGAGAACCATCCAGGAATGGCAGTGCAGGTGGGACAACAGAGAATCTTGGACTCGCGAGTTAATACGTAGTTTGGGTAAGTGGTTGCGGAGGAAACACGGAGAGGTGGACTATTTCCTCACCCTGTTCCTAACCGGGCACGGTGAAAACGGAACGTATTTATATCGATTTCGAAAGCGCGGGAGTGACGTGTGCGTGGACTGTGACGAAGTAGACACTGCTGGTCATGCCATATTCGAGTGCCATAGGTGGGCAAGGCAAAGAATAGAGCTGGAGACGTGGCTGGGGAAGCAGATCAGCACAGAAAACGTCATAGAGGAGATGACCGAGTCTGAGGAGAAGTGGAATCGGGTGAAGAGCTACATAAATGGAATTATAAGCAAGAGAGAACGAGAGGGACGAGAGAGAGAGAGAGGGCAGTATAAGCTCGAGAGGCCAACAGTAAATCACTAGGCTAACATCCAGATGGCGAACACCTGCCACCGGGCAGCCCTCGGCTGTGAAGAATGCCAATTGGCGATACCCGGCCGAACTACTAATGTCTTAGAGAGAGGAAAGGGTTTTAGTGGGTAAACCTTACCTAGATGGAAGGGAGTCCCACACACCCCCCGCTATAGAGCCAAGCGGGGAAGCCTATAAAAGGTTTCCCAAACCTCGATTTAAAAAAAAAGGTTAGGTTAGGTTAGGATGGAGGCGGTCATAGAGGAGGGGGAGGAGGAGAAAGACGGCAAAGAAAAGTATATCTTCGTAGCGGCCATAGAAGGCAACACTGACGAAGAGAGGGCGAAGAAAGTGATCGAGACGATAAGAAAAGCCGCTCTGCGGGTGGAGTCGAAGGGTCACAGGCAGGTGAAGATTTATGCAGCGCCCGAGGAGCGGGAAATGTGCATCAAAATTGCGGAGTGCGTGCTGTACAAAAAGACCATTCAATACGGGTATGACGGTAGGCGGAGTGAGAGCGGAAGAAGGGCCAGGCAAGAGGTGTCGCTCCTAATTAAAGAAGACGGCAAGACGTACGCAGACTTGCTGAAGGGGGCCAAGAAAGCGCTGGGAGGTGAACCCAGCCAGGCCGTTAAAGCTGTCCAAAAAAACAAGGAGGGACACTTACGTCTAGTAATGGATAAAACCAAGTCAGACATTAAGGGAGCAAAGGAAAAGCTACAGCAGGAAATGATGTCGGCAAGCTGCACGGTGAGAGGGGAGGAACGGGAGAGAGTGGCGTTCCATCTTCGTGATATAGATGAGCTAACGACAGAGGAGGAGATAAAGACGGCGCTCACGGCAATCCTAAAGCCAGACAACCCCGAAAAAATAGAGGTCAGGCCGATAAGGGGGCCAGAAGGAAGCAATAAGGCCGCCAGACCGTTCTTTGGAGCAACAGCTGGAGAGCCACAATAGGGTCTGGATAGGCATTATCCCCTGTCGCATCAGAAGAAGGGTAGAAGTCGGAAAGTGCTTTAAGTGCTGGGAAATCTACGAGCCTGGGTATGAGTGCAGAGGGGGAGAAAACGCCGCGAAGAGGTGTTATAACTGCGGCCAAGCCGACCACGTCAGGGAGAAGTGCACAAACCCCAAGAGGTGCTATATGTGCGATGAGGACGGGCACGCTCCGTGGACAATGGCTTGCGCCAAATTCAAACAGGCCGTTAGGAACGCGGAGGCCAAACGTAAATCCTCGAGGTTAGTGAACAGCTTGGCCCCTGGAAGATACTAGTCGTGATAAGCTGTGATACTTTTGTCCTGACTCAAATTTTAAAACCTACCGTCTTTGTTTGTTTTTAAACTCCATTCATACAAATTTTAACGTGTTTTATGTGATGCCCGTCCTCTATATATCTGACATAGGCTCAAAATTCTTGTTTTTAACGTGTTACACATGGTGCCTGTCCCCTATATTTTTAAACATAGTGCAGTTTAAACATTAATATCTTGGCTAGTGATAGTGAGAGTATAATAGATGACTATAAAATATTATTGTCTGGACACGGCTATGAATCGTTAATAAACGAGCCGACAAGAGTAACTCAGCAGTCCGCAACCTGCATTGATCATGTGTATGCAAAGGTCGCATGCAAAAGCAGGACGAAGGTTGGTGCTACGATCGAGCACGCTCAAATCACCGATCACTCGCTGGCGATGGTGACGTTCCAGGTGGAACTTGGAGCGCGTACTCTTACCTCTGCCAGCCGGCCAGCTGATTCTGGTTATCGAAAGCGTATCGATTATGACGTACTTGATGGTCTGCTTAATAACGTTGACTGGAGTCTTATTTATCAGCATAATAATGCCTCGATAGCGTTTGACCTATTCTTTAATACCCTCCAAAATTTGATAAATAAAAGTCAGGTGTCAGTTAAGATAAGCAATCCTTTAGTTCATTTAAAACCATGGATAAGCGATGCACTCTGTAAGAGGATTCTTTTTAGGAATAAGTTGTATAAAAGGTTTAAACGTAAATCTGGTGTCTCAGATGAGAAATTTAGGCTATTCTTTATCAGGTATCGAAATAAGTTAAACAATGATATAAAGGATGCCAAGGAGGCATATTATATGAACTTGTTTAACAACAGCAAGGGAAATTCTAAGAACACCTGGAACATCATTAAGGATATTACAGGGCAACAAAATAAAAACACACAGTTTGCATTGGAAATACAAGGTAGTATACATAAGGACTGTAAATATGTGGCTAACGAATTCAACAAATATTTTTTAACGGTAGTTGATAGTTTAGTCGGTAACTTGAGAATACCACATATCCATGGAACATTACCTTATAAAAACTTATACAACCAACACGGTGAATTACGGTCCATGTTTATTGAAAATGTGCTTCCACATGAGCTACTCAGCGCAGTCAATTCTTTAAAAATTGGAAAAGCGCCTGGTTTGGATGGCATTAATTCATTTCTAGTTAAGCGTATATTTTCTAAAATATCTGAAGTTTTGTTACACTTAATAAACTTGAGTTTTCAAACGGGGATTTTTCCTTCTAAATTAAAAGCCGCAGTGGTGATCCCTATACATAAGAAAGGTCCGAAAACTCAATGTAATAACTACCGACCCATTTCATTAGTGTCTACGTTTTCAAAAATTATAGAGAAAATTATGAAATCTAAATTATTAAAATTTTTTGACTTAACGGAATTTTTTAGTAAAAACCAATATGGCTTTAGGGAAGGGGTAAATACTGAAACAACCTTGCTTAACTTTATGGGCATGGTTTGTGATGGTCTTAACCAGGGGAAACGTGTCAGTGGCCTATTTTTAGATATAAAGAAGGCCTTTGACACGGTCGACCATGGCATACTGTTAAGTAAACTGTATGAATGTGGAGTAAGGGGAGTTGTTTTGAAGTGGTTTTGTGATTATCTCACTCATAGAACACAGCGTGTTAAAATAAATGGAGTTCTTAGTGATATCGGTATAATCAAATGTGGGGTACCGCAAGGGTCAGTTCTGGGCCCCACATTGTTCTTAGTATACATAAACGATCTTTGTAATGCCCGCCTGCAAGGCACAGTTACGTCATTTGCGGATGATACGGCTTTATGTTACACTGCTAATAACTTCCTAGATATAGAGAGGGCCATCAATAGTGACCTCATGGCACTGCAGTGGTGGTTTACGCAGAATAAAATGGTCCTGAGTCCAGAAAAAACTAGCTATATAAATTTTAGCCTTAGAGATCCCGTCAGTTTTAGTGCTCCATTAGTATATAAGTGTATAGATTGTTTATGCGAAAATTCTACTTGTACTATAGACTGTGTGGAGATTAAAAGCTGTAATTCTGTGAAATACTTAGATCTGATTTTGGATTGTGAAGTAAGTTGGAAATTACACATAACGTATCTCAAATCCAAATTAAGTAGTATCCTAAGGATCTTTTATTTTTTAAGGAAAATGTGCCCTCAGCGTATACTAAGACTACTTTATTTTGCTTTAGTACATAGTCGATTGGATTATGGAATATCGTGTTGGGGAGGGACCTATAAGACCAATTTAAGCACTGTCATAAAACTTCAAAAGCAGTTCATCAGAATTACCCTAAATAAGAGAAAAACAGATCCGTCATATCCTCTATTTCTAAGCCTTAAAGTCCTACCCTTAAGATCAATGTTTGTTTACAAAGTTTTAAAAAAAACATTTAGTGGGAATTTACCCGATATCGATGTACATAATTATCGAAGAAAGTTACGTAGTAAATTTCAATTTGTTGTTCCTAAGCCTAACCTAACTCATTTTACCAAAACATTTCACTTTTTAGCACCAAGAATTTTCAATAAAATTCCTAATATCATAAAGTGTTTGAAATCCAAACCGGTTTTTCTTTCACGGATAATGCGATGGCTGCTATCGTTCCCAGATGTTGAATTTTTAATTGAAGTACGGGGGTAGGTAGCTAGTAAACCTACGTGTATAAGCCAAATTATCCACTTCTACAATACGGTATTTTTAGAAATGTAACTTACTTATAAATAATTCTTAATTCTAGTACTTTGGTATATATTGTGATACACAAAAAATTATGTTTTTGTTCAATGGTCTGGTTTTATTCTGACCGCAGGCTTACTGTTTTCATTTTTAGTTTAAGTGCGTGAGGGTGTCCTCTACACAGGCTTGCCTTAGAGGCCCTAAGTTTTTTCTCTAGTATAGCATATATATATATATATATATATATATATATATATATATATATATATTAGTTTGTCAATCAGATTGTTGATTAATGTTAATTTTATTTTGTGTTAATTCAACTACTCTGCTGCTGTACTTGAGCAAAAATAAAAAAATTCTTATTCTTATTCTTAGTGTCTGATCCCCGATTGCCAGAAAAATCCAGTTGTAAATCGTGATATCTCCCGAACCCAACATGGCGATCAAGTCAGTCCAAGACCTTTTTATACATAACCCATAATAATTATGATAAAAGTCATACAAGCCAACATTAATAATTCGAGAGCGGCTTTTGACCTGTTAATCCACACCGCGCGAGAACGTGGGGCGGACCTGCTCGTCGTGTCAGAATGCGCAAAAGCCAAGCACCCCAATATGGTCAAAAGCAGGACGGGAAGGGTCGCGCTAATAGGGACTAGCGAAAGCGCCACAATAAACAAAGTGAACTCGGGAAGAAACTATGTGTGGGCGGATATTGATGGCGTAGTAGTGTGCGGATGTTACTTTCCTCCCAACGACACCATCGAAACCTTCGGAGATGACCTGGACGAATTAATTAAAGACCTGAGGGGGCGAGGAAAATCTTTTGTGGTGGCGGGCGACTTAAATGCAGCATCGACTGTGTGGGGATGCGAGAAAACTAATAAAAGGGGAAACATGGTGGAAGAGATGGCGGCGGTAATGGACTTGATGGTAGTCAACGAGGGTAATGCGCATACCTTCGAGAGGGGAGAAAGTCGCTCAATTATCGATATAACGCTAGCAAGCGGGGGCTCAACCAACTTCAATGTCCGTAACTGGAAGGTCGAAAATGAGGAAACATTGAGCGACCATAAATATATCAGTTTCAATATAGATAGCGCAAAGCCGAGGCCACCAAAAGACCAAAACAAGAAGGGCTGGAATATTAAAAAGATCAACGAGGAGAAGTTACGGGAGAGGATGGGATCGGAACATAGGTCGACTACACCATCGGAATTGGATGCCCTGCTGAGGAAGCTTGCAGACCACTCAATGCCCAGAACATCATTCGGGGCTAAGAAGCGAAGAACATACTGGTGGAACGCCGAAATAGCAGCGCTCAGGACTAAATGCGTGCAAAAAAGAAAGCGCTACACTAGGGCCGGAAGAAGGGAGCTACATCAAAACGACCTCGAAGCGGAAGATCTAGCGGCCAGCCGCAAGCAACTGAGGAGAGCTATAGGAAATAGGAAGAAGGAGTGCTGGCGTGTGATGAGCTCGAAAAGGACGTATGGGGCAAAACCTACAAGATCGTCGTGGGGAAGATGGGCCTGAGGGAGCGAGCTATCGGCCTAGACTCGGAGGTTCAAGAACAAATACACGAACTCTTCCCCCTACGGGAACGAATAACACGGCAGCGGACGGAGGACGACTAAGACAATGGTTAGGTTAGGTTAGGTTAAGTTCAAAGTTCAAAGTAAAAAAATTCGATTTAACTCAATAACACATCTCGAACTAACCTAACTGCCCATTTCGACCTAACCTAATTTCCATCATCTCGACCTAACCTAACTGCAATCTACTACACATTCCGACCTAACCTAACCGCCGTCTCTAATAAAAAAAATAAACAGAATACATACGCAGAAAGTCGTACTACAAATGCGCAAAACTTTTTTATTTATATCAATAGATGATAAAGAATTGGTATACAGTTAAAACAGAATCGTATGTTACCTATAGCATGGAACGAAACGAAATAGCACACAATATCCAAAACCCAATAGGTTTATATTACAACGAAAAAATACTAATACAAACGTAAACTCACGCTAGCGAAGTCTTTAAATGCGTAGCATTTTTATAAACACATACGCCGAGTTTGACTAAAAAAAAGACTATCGATATATTGGTGCTTTTTCGAGCCGAATCAAAATTCTTTTCCTTTCTTTTTCGCATTTTACAAAATTCGTCATTTACGTCATTTAAAAACAACCCAAACTGCAATCGCACAACGGTCGAGCTAAAAAAAAAATGTACAAACGGAAAACCACAAAAAGCGCTGTGATCGGTAGGAGCGAGCGACGCGAGCTCCATTCCGATCTAGTTACACCAATAAAGTCATTAAATAAGTTTGCATAAACGATTTCTTAAAAATGTGCTATAATTAAATTACCTAACCTCAACCTAACTTTCGTTATTAAAAGAACAATTGTTATAAATTTTAACAGTCACCGTGGAATGTTCACCTGCATTTATAGTAATTCCGGGGACATTCTGTAACGAGTTAACGGTGGTGGATTGTTCTCCGCTAGTGACAGTACATGGTTTCGTGGAGGGTCCAGCTTAAGGTTGTTCGGATTGAGTAGTCAAAACCGAAAGTAACTCTGCGACTTCAATTCTTTTTTTTCTAGATTGATCAACGTAACCCTCTGCTGTTGAAGAACTTTTCCACCCACCATGTTGCTTCAGTGTCATTATATCTGCACCATTGTTCGCCAAGTGTGATGCTGATGATCGGCGAAAGCAATGCCCGGAATATTCATCACAGTTCCGCAACTTGAGATATCTTGCAATAATTCGGGGCATCTCGCCTATTGTGTTCAAACCAATTGGTTGCACCGTGCAACGTCCTTGTCGATAAAATATGAAAAACCGTTTGTGAGTTATATGTACAGGTCTTAAGCAAGCATACTGCTTGATTAAGCCTATCCACATTGCATTGGTATTGCAAATAGCCTTGGACGTTTAGTTTTGGTTTTTGGTACCGTCACAAAAATTGAATCGGACTTGTATTCTATATCATCCGTAAGCAAATTTTTTAGTTCCTCCCGCCTGCATGCTCCGGAATAACCAATTATAAGAATTACCTATAAATGTATCAGTATGTAATCGTTGATTGAAAGTTAATAAAATTACCTTTGCTGCCAAAATACTCTTGTGTTGGGTGCTTCATTAATGAATCTTTCTATTTTAGGGTCTGTGCCGTCGGCTTGACCCCAACGAGATTACGTCTCTGATCTTACACCGAAACCCTTCGCCTGTCACACCCCCTTGCCTCTTCCACGTCTAGACGGACTCCCGAGACGCGCTTGGCGTGCGCCGGTCCCCGGACGAAGAACGCACGCCAGAGCGGGAGCGGGACGCATATTTGTATATAGCAGACACGTTATCCCTTCGGATAATTTCGACGACGCACGAACACCGTTTGTATCCAGCAGACGTGTCCATCTAATACGTCTGTTATTTACAAGTCATTGTATCGCGGCACAGGTTGAATTCTTTCGGATTGTTTAAGGGAAACATATTGATAAAATAACCTAGTTTACGGTGGTGTTGTACAAGTAGATTGGTGTTTGTTTATTAGTGTGCTAATAATTTAAAAAAATGCGTGCATTACCTGAGGGTTATGAATATATACTTAAAGACAATAATATAATAGTTTGTAGACTGTTTACCAAAGAAGATGTAGAGGTAAGTTGTATAATGTTACGTATTTAATGTTTTTATAACCTATAGGTATAGTGAAAGTTTTTGATGGGTGCAGTGAGGTCATTTTCTTGCATCCTTATTTATTTTGTTTATTGTGAGAGTGACGATAGATATGCTACCAAAATCTTTCATCTTATACGTCTTTTATAACGTATACGTCTACCGCGGGTCTAGTAATTTTATAATACTATTAAGGTATTAAAATAATATTTTCTTAGAATTGTCGTTTAATTTCTTATTGTTCATTTTAAACTTGAAACGTCTGAAATTTTGTTAAACTAAAAGTGTTTTTAACGGGGTGCTCTAATTTAAGAGTGTAACGAGTGGTTTTATTTCGCGCCAAATTTCATTAAAAATTTCGAAATTTCTTGTCATGATAGTGAAGGTCACCCTGTATATTTCATTATTTGTTCCGGTTAGAAATTTTGTGTTTGGGCATTTCGGTTCGCTCAAGACTATGGTCCGATAGATTTAATTTCGCTCAGATTTAATTTCGTCGTGGGAAGAGTGCAAAGCTGATTGACGTCATCATGAGTAATGCGAGTTGTTTGTCGTTCATTTATCAACTTTGGCGCCGTCTAGACCGAGAAAAGGAGCGGATGTAGCACCGAGCTATCAGAGATAAGGGGCCTTTTAACGTCATCAGCAGAAAACCGTGAGATCAGTTTTAGTCAGCAGTTCCTTGAGGTTGACGACGAAGTTGGAGTGGGTTAAGTTTTCTTTATCTGAACCAATGGGAGAATTTCTAGCGGGAGCCATTTTTGTTTTATGGTAATTTGGGTGTGGTTTTTTGATTTCAATTCTGAAGAAGGGGATCGTTTTTGGGGAGACTCGCGGTTAGTACTTCAAGCGGTCAACACGTACCTTGAGCGATCGTTTTGGTACACTTGGCGGTTTGAGCCACCGGCTTATTTCGGTTGCTCCCAGTTGCGTGCTTTTTGCACCCGTTTCGAAGTGTTATTTTCTTTGCGCGTTGATTTTTTGGTGAAGAAGACCCAAGTTTCAATCAGGTGATATTTGGGCGAACCCTTGAGCTTCACCCCAGTTTATTTTGGATGCAGTGAATCGCGTTAGGATACGTTGTGTTTTCTCGAGGATACATAATTCAAAGTGCTGCCCTAGTCCTCAAGGCGCAGAATTTCGGGATCCGCCCCAGTTGGAATTTCCTACTAGTGCCGTAAGGTCATTTGTCGAAGGAGCGCTGCGTTTCGGAGAGATATTTGCCCCAAGAAGAGCTGGTGAAATAATACTTTGAACCATCGCGGTTTACCGTCGGATAGTGATCATAAAAGTTTGTGTTCTGCCGTACCGCTAACTCAAAAAATCTGTCTCCCGCAGGCGGTCAAAGCTAATAAACTAATAAAATAAAATTAAATACACTGTGCTGTGTAGAAACTTTGGCAACTAGCCGTCTCCCACTCGCCACGCGAAGGATTTCCTGGACTAAGTTTCCGTTCAAACACTAAACTTTGCTTTCGTTCCGAGGAAGGATAGGCACCGTGGATTTTTGTTTCCGTGTGTTAAATTCAAGCCACTCCCTAGGAAGTCACAGAGACCTAAGTGTCAGGTTTCATCACATCCACCCTGTACCAGAGGAAAGAGCAGTTCACAAGATCGGCTGTACAAATGTTGTAAAGGTTAGTCTAATTAAATTTGTAATATTCTGTAAAATTCCACTTTTTGGTAATTAAGCTATAGTAAAAAATTTTTTGAGTTGATTGTTTATTTAAGTCCAATGAACGATTACCAAAGAGTAGGATAAATTTTTGTGTTTATTTAAATAAGTCCCAGCCCATGCTGGATTAAAAACCGATTACCTGTTGTTGCAATTTTCAAACTGTAGAGGATGGCCACCCCTTGAGTAAATTAGTCTCACCTGTTAGGATTTTTTTATTTAGTTTAGTTGTCATTGTTAAGCTAGTGTTTTTACAAGGAGAAGAGAAGAACTGCTAGATCCCTGTAAATTGTTTGTATCGCTAATCTCATTTCAATATATTATCTATTTGGTTTCAATGTGCCTGTCTTTAAAGAAGAACGAGGGGAAGGAAAGGGAGGAGTAGGAGTTGAGGCAGGAGACTGGTAGGCGGCAGGTCAAGGTTTGTTACGCAGTTTCAAAAGAGTTAAAAGCCCACCGATTTGAGTTAGCCGGAGCATTTATTTTTATCGATTGAGCAGCCTAAGAAGAAGACGGTTTGCCTTGCCGGGCGGAACCGATGGTAATCTTCAAATCCAGAAGGAACCCCCGTAGCAAGAGGGTTTAATATTTTAATATACATACATACCTATGTATTTTATTTTGACAATAATTGGCCTCGGGGTCGGAATTTTTGACATATACCAATATGTACTTTTTATTAGATGCCTAAAACATATTTTTTTCCTTAGAAATGGGTCTCTCTTCTTGAGGCGTTAACAAAAGAAACCTGGACCATCGAAAAAACTTTTAAAATTCCGATGACGGCACCCAGAAATATTTTTAAACGTATTTATCGATGTCATTTAAATACTTCTACAAAACAGAACAGAACAACGACAGAAAAGAAACAAAAAAAATCAAGAAATATTGATTGCCCTGCAAAGGTTTTTATAACTATCAAAAAAAGTTTTAAATTGTCTAAGTCTACTAAACCATCTATAACAACAGAAGAATACCCGTGTCTGATAGAATTTAAATCAACACATAATCATCGGTTAAACGTCATTGAGGCCCTTCGTGAGAGGCCTCTAGGCCCAGGGGCTAAGCAAAAGATAGGCGAACTTTTTAACAGAGGCCATTCTGCAGCCACAGCTTATCACACCTATTGTATGGATAAAATGGAGGAACTGGGTGATGAATATGAAGATATATTATATGATAGGCATTATATTCCAACAAAAACGGATGTATCTAATTTGTGGAAAAAGAAATTTAAAGAAGACTTTGGTGATCGTACTGGTTCCAATATGCTGCTTAAGTTAGAAGAAATGCTGGCTTTTCATAAAGAGAAGTCAGGTCTATGTTATAAAATAACAACCTTACATGATAATTATGCTGTAGCTATATGTACACCTCTTATGCAACGTTCCATAGAAATACCTCAAGCAAGTGAAATTATGTTTGTTGACGCATCCGGTAATTGCGATGCTTATGACCACAAAATATATTTTTTTGTGGTCCAAAGTGCTGCCGGAGGATTACCCGTTGGATGCATTTTATCCAATTGTCAAAAAACTGATCTGTTTGATATTGCAGTTAAGGAAATGCTAGCCATATTGCCTACAAAAATTAGTCCTGCAGTTATCATGACTGATGACGATTTGGGCGAAAGAAAAGTTTTAAAAAAATATTGGCCAGAAGCACAATTACTATTATGCGTCTTTCACGTAAAAAAAGCTGTTTGGAGATGGATTCTAACGGCAAAAAATGGAATTCCAAGGGATTCGGCACAACATTATTATAAATTGTTTAAAAATATTTTGCATTCTAAAACAGACCATGAACTAAATGATGCAAAAGAAAACTTTAATAAACATTGCAACCATAGTGGCTTTAAAAATTACATTGGGGATATGCTGATTCGGGAAGAGACTTGGTGCTTACGATATAGGACAGATTTAATGTTGAGAGGAAGTGATACTAACAATTATACAGAAACAATGTTTCGCCTATTAAAAGACATACCTTTGGAAAGAGCCAAAGCATTTAATTTGGTTCAACTCACTGACTATATAATAACAAGTTTTGAAAATTATTATAGGCAGCGTATATTAGATTTACTTTTCAATAGGGTCTCAAAAACGGTTGCTACTAGATATCTACCTAAAGTAACTAATACAAAAATTATTGTGGAGCCTATTAACATCGAATCAATGGAATTTTCAGCAACAAGTGAAAAGGACCAAAATGTTATATATCATGTTGATCTTCAGGCATGTATTTGTACATGTGTAATGGGTTTTAACGGCAAACATTGAAGCACCAAGCCGCCGTATTGCAAAAATACAAATTTTTGGGTGCAAAGAATACACTTACCCTTAGCACTAAATTACAACTTTACAAAATTGCGACAGGAAAGGAAGCAAATAAAAATATTTTTCTGCCATTACAAACTAATAATGATATCGCTGTATCGGAAATTTGCGTGGAAAAAAGCAATTTAACGCCTTTAGAGTATAAAGAAAATGGCAAGGAAAGTAGCGAGGAAAGTAGCAATAGTTTTTCGACCGAATTACTAAAGGAAAAATGGACGAACCACTATAATTTAATAATGAAACAAATTGAAGATCCCGAAAATTTTTGCCCAGCTGTAGAAGCTTATCTCAACAATTTACAAAAATATGCTTGTTCGAAAAGTTCATTACTATCTGGTTTTCACACAGCTTTTAAATATAAAGGATGTCCTAAGAAAAGCAACCATCAAATGTAAAAGAAGAGGAAAAAATATTCCTGTTCAACCAACATCGGTAGCACGCCGAAAAGTCCCATGTGGAAGCAAAAGAGTTAAATCTGGAAGGTTATCGTCAGAGGTTAAAAAAAGAAAAATTGCACCTCATTCCTTGCAGCAGTGCGTAAATAAAAATATTGCACTAGGCGGTAATAAGTATAAAAAATAAATGTTTTACGATGTTATTGTTGTTTTGTAATGTTATATTTGTTTAAAATATTCTTTTGCTAAATTAAAATATTCTTCCATTATTTGTAATAGTTCATAAGTTTATTTTATTCCCTAAACATTAGTTTAAACAATCACCTATTTTATAATATGTAACTACATAATATATATTATTTTATTTAAATAAATTTGCTTTTTTTCAGAAAGTGAGTGACTGATTCTTACGTATTTTTATATATTTACAATATGTACTATTTAAGTGTTATTTTTACGAAAACTGCAAAATCGTATGGTACAATATAAAATTAATTTTTTTCTGGTTTAATTTTAATTTGACTAATAAAATTTGAATTATCGCCCGTATGAGAAAATGCAAATAAAAATAATAGCTAGTAAACAGCAGACGTATTAGAGCGGACTCGTCTGCTAAATAGAATTCTTGGTTCGGCTTACATGTTGTAGCTAACGCGTCTGCTATATACAAATATGCGAGCGGGACTCTTCTTTAGTACGCTTTGAATTTGCTTCGATGCCTGTACGTTGTTACGCCTCTCGCAAGTTAATATTTGTTTAGTGAGTAATTTTTTCGTTGTAAAAAGGTAAGAGCTTTGTTTTGTGCGTATAGATTGGGAAGAAAATGCATGCTTAGTCGTGTTAATGCTACCAGCTTTTTTGCAACAGCTGTTGGATGTCCTTTCATGATCCAAGCACCCTTGAGTCTTGATCATAGTGTGCCCAAAAGACTTCCTTCGTTGTCTCGTATGGATTTTGCCTCGTATGGATTTTTCCTTTTGCATCTGTGCCGCTCTTGGGCCGCGCCTGCCGCCCTTGGGCAGCGCCGGCCTCTTTTGAGCCGCGCTTGCTTTTTGTTGGCCGCGCCGGTCAATTTTAAGCAGCGCTGATCAAGTTGGTCGGCGTCGGCCAAACAGCAAACCTCAAATTATTAATATTTGCCTTGTTTTCTTTCAGAAAATCGAAGATAATATGCAGACTATGGAAGAACTAGCTAAGTTGGAGCCTGTTTCTGCAAAGGATAAGGAAGGCAATTTTTAATAGAGTGGTTAAAATCGCTGACCGACACTTGCCGGAGGGCTGGAAACTTTGGAAAGTCTTCTCGTTTAATAGAGAGAGTCTTCTAGGAAAAGACTACGATCCCCATGTTCTGAACAAAATTAGATTTGCGCTCCCCACGGTAGAAATGGTGCAAGCCTTTTTTCCAGAAGCCGAACATATTTCAGAGAAGGGGTACAGAGAGATAAAGCTAAGCATGCTAAATTGGCCTTTTTGTATTGGTCTTATTATTAGCCCATCAAGCCTGGCTTCTCGAGTGAGGGGATCTACTGCTCAAAATGAGCTGGTAGTAGCGGCAGTTAGCAGGCTGAAACATTTGATGGTGGGGCAAAAAGAGGCTTCCCGGCAGCTATCAAAGAATGTCCATAGTAACGATAGCGAAAATTTTGCTTCGAGTGCCCGACGATCAAAGAGTAAGGATAGAATCCAAAACGTCGTTCGCAGGGAGCCGGAGCAAGGTCGTATTGGGAAGCTAGAAAAAACAACGGAAGAGTTAAAAACTATGTTTCAGTCATTTATGGATTCTTTCGGCAGGCATTCTAGAGAATCTACACCTAGATCTGCATCTCATACAGAAGTTAGCCATTTGGAGCCCTTTTTGCTTGAATATTCAAGTGATGTTGATCCGGAGGAAGAATATACTTCAGAAAGATTTCCGCCCTTGTTGGATTTGGATGTGGAAGAGGATGCTGAAGATAGCTTTTGTTTTGACTTTGCTCCGAAGACAAAAGAGCAGGAACCGCTTGTTCCGCCTGCAAAGCCTCATATTGAATCCCAAGGCATTGAATGCTTAAGATTAGGAAAATCTTCCTTTAATCGAATTAGGTACGCCGATGTTCAAAAAAAGCTTCAAGCGTCGCCTGTGTTTTGTGCGCTTAAGGTAAATAACCAGCTACTACATAAATCTTCGCACAGTGCCACCTTTGATCAGCTGTCAAAGATGGATTTAACTCTAGGTACCATTCTTCATGGTCTGTTACTGCAAAGAGATTCCTTCGCTGAAGCCTTAAAGAAACTTGTTGATAAGCATCCTACTATTAAGAAAGATGTACAAGAGCTTTTGGTTGGCCCGGAATCACAGTTCCGACAAAATTCTGACGATAGTTTCCGGGAAAAGGTCAGAAGTCATTGATCAAAGAAGAAAATTCTTTTTCCCAAAGAATTCTCAGATTAACTCTCAACTCGAGAACATTCCTCCATCTACCATGCATTTATTTGCAGAAGAACCACTGACTGATTTGATTAAACAGCATGGCAGTGCATTTCGTACTCCATACAACCGATTCGTACCGGCGTTTAAATCTCAAGCAGGCCCCAGTAGGCTGCAAAATCAGGCGAAGAGATCTTTTATTAAAACACAAACTACACAGTCTGAGCGCACAAATCAAAACTATTCCGTGAAAGAAACGAAAAATAGGAAGCGACGTGCCTTTCCCAGAGGTACTAATTCCTCTGCAAAGAGACCAAGGAGAATATGACTACCGTCGGTCGCTCTTTCAAGCAGGACAATTGCAGAATTTTGTAGATCGCTGGGAGACCTTAAGGCCGGATGTCCACCGCATCGGGCCGACGAAGATCGGTACGATTTGAATCGCGCACCTGCATTTCTACTGAAGCCTGTCAACAGACTCGACTAGAGACGCTTCAGTAGAAATGCAGGTGCGCGATTCAAATCGTACCGATCTTCGTCGGCCCGATGCGGTGGACATCCGGCCTAAAAGCTCCAAAAAAGATCTTAAACTCAATAAAAGGTTATTCTATTCCATTTATAAAAAAGCCGCCGCTCGTATCATTCCAAAATCAACAGTTGAAAACAAAACTATACGACGCTTCATTTGGACATGGAAGTAGAACAAATGATCAGTCAAGGTGTTCTGGAAAGGTCAACCTATCAGAGCGGATTTGTATCCCAAATGTTTTCAACGCCAAAGCCAGACGGTTCCAGAAGACCAATTTTCAATCTGAGGGTTCTAAATCAATATCTCAAACCAAAAAGTTTTCGTCTGATAAATCATCAAACAATTCCCGGTTTCTTACAAAACCAAGACTTTATGACCAAAATAGATATATCTCAGGCATATTTTCATATACCGATCAAGGAGAGATATCGAAGATTTTTATCAATGGTTTACAAAGGGGAGGTTTATCAAATGACCTGCTTACCCTTCGGGCTCTCGACAGCTCCTTTAGAATTTTCTCGCATCGCAAACTGGATAGCAGAACTTCTCCGCAAGAAGGGAATAAGAGTGGTGGTATATCTCGACGATTTTTTGATAGCCAACCAGAATGCAGATATTTTACGTTTTCAAACAAAAGAGGCAATAACCCTTCTAGAACACGAGCGTCTCCCAACAGTAAAAAATTTTGGCACAAAGACGTCACGAGTATCAATGACGTGTTAATCACATGGTATCTCGCTCGTTATGTTTATGTTATTATGAATCTTGAGGTTAGGTATACAATTGGCGAAAATTTAATATAGTTCTACGCTTTCTGGAAATACGATTTTTGTGTAACACCTCTTCCATTTACGTCCCATAAATGTAATGTGGCTTTGATTCTTGTCTTTATTTCTTGCTCTAGAGGTGCTAAGAGCAACTCAACAGGCCATCTCATTCGTATCGTATCGTAGGTAATATAGCCTGTGGTATCGTACTTTAGATATTTGTTTATTGAAATAGAATGATTGTAAAACTTTCTTTTATAGGTGGAACCATTTGAAGTGTTTATTGGACTATTTGTGGCAACAATGTTTATGTGTAATATATGTAGAAAAGAATATGTGTCTAAGAAGAGTTTGTCGAGACATACAAAACTTAAACACGAAATGGAGTACCATGCTAAACACACGAACTATCAATGTATGCATTGTAATGTTTCGTTTCAAAATAAATCGAATATTATCATTCACCTTAAATCACACCGAGAAGTAACGGAACGACATGGTCGTTTATTATGTCCTTTTCAACAATGTAACCACGAAATTATCCGAAATTATGCTAATCTAAATAAACATTTAGTAGAAAAACATAATTATGAAGCTAAAGAAGAGGTGTATGAATTTGTGGAAGACTATGGTATGTACTGTGTTGTCATTTTTTATTGAGTATAATGTTTGTTTTTATGTATTGTAGAGTTTGATACATGGAAGGCAAATATGGAAAGTAATACAAATGCAAGTTATGTTCTGGATACTTGCGAAAAGAAATTAAAGAATGGATTACGGCAATACCTTAACTGTCATAGGTCCTTCAATTTTTCAATGAAACAATCACGCAAAAGATCCATTAAACACATTGGAAGCAACAAGATAGGATTTGCATGTCCATCAAGAATGGTGGTGACAAAAACTTTCCAAAAAATATTGGTAACATTTTACCCCAATCACTGTGGACATGAATGTGAAATGGGTAGGTTAAGATTGCAACAAAATGATAGAAGCACATTAGCAGGTAACAGCCACTTTTTGAAGTAACCTATAAACTATAATTACTTAAGGGGATTGGATTCGACGCAATCCCGTATGTGACATTTCACACGTAGGTATTCATACCATTACGTCAATTCTGGGTGTCATATCTCACAGGTGCAAGCAGAGAATCCAAACAGCTTAGTAGTTCTCAAAATACCTACCTACTTAATGATTATTGAAGATAGCAAACATATTTTTTTGTGAGCGGTAGCTCTAAATAGATTCTATGGCGGAAAGGGTATGAGAATTTGTCAAAGTTACATAACTACAAGTTTTCGGCGTTGTAACTCCAGAGGCAATTGTGAAAGCGCACGTATTCCGTAATTTTGAAGTAATTTTCGGGCTGACATCTTCTCATACACTTTCCGCCATAGTATACATCTAGAGCACTTACAAGTAAGTGTATCGTGATCTAGAATAACGCACGCAAAAAAAATATTCTGTCGATTTCACCTTCACAGGGAAATTGCATAGTTCTATTTGTCTGCCTGTGTCTTTTAGTTTTGAACATTTTGGAGATTTGCTTTTTTACATTTGATCCAACTACGAGTCCAACTATTACAGATTTTCATAATAATTCCCATCAAAATTTTATGATTGGTACACAAATAAACATATATTTATTAACAAGTAAAGAATATTCAGTCTCATTTCTTCTAGATTTGTTATATGCAGTATGTTCATTTCAAAACTTCCCACCTCTAATATTTTGATAACTGTATTTTCTAAAAAAATCCCAAAACATGTCAACAAATGTTATGGGGGGACAACTTTTTATTAAAAAATTGACTTACCCCCTTTCACCCCCTGTGCCCGGGAGCTACCCCCTTAAAAATTTTAAATAAGAAAGGTATCGAGTAATACCTCATTTGAAAAGTATTTTTTCCACCTGAAATGAAGGCGTTTTACTTTTTAAAATCGATCGACTCCTTTTCGACATACAGGGTTTTACTGAATTGTAGTATTTCGTTATATTTTTGATTACATAACTTTAACCATGAACTATTAATAGAATGCAATGACCTTATAATCAGTTGAATGATATGTAATGTCTATTCTATTTCTAATGTCTAACTATAGGTACTGCTCTTTCCTTAGCGCAAGCCAGTGGATATAACTCACTAGGTACTACCAATTTCTGCAAAATTTGTATTTATTTAAAAAGTCACTAATTTATTCAAAATGCATTAATAATCTTTTTATTACAGGTAAATTATCCCAAGGTGTTACTATGAGTCGTATCCTTCAAGATGTTAGAGAACATGTATCTCCACAGTCATGCAGTAGGATCCATTTAGTGGAAAGGAAAGATCTGCATAATATTAAGAGAGATTTTTCTATTAGCCCAGGCATTTTAGGTTTTGACCCTACGAAAAATAACGTAAATCTGAAAGTTCGCACAGTTGTTCTATTTGATGCTCTGAACAACATATAAAAAGTCCCAAGAGTTCCCATGTCGGCTTCCTTGAAGTTCGGGTTTTCGAAAGTCCGAACTCTTGAAATCTGCACGACGCCACTATAATTATAGCCTACCGAACGAACGGAAAAAGTCCCAGAGTCGCGGGAGGGCTTAAATTAAAGGTTAGTAACCAGGCTATCTTTTGATATTGTGACAACTTCCGGCCAGACAGGAAGTGGAAAAAGACCGCGAAACTTGACAAAAAAATTGGTTTTTGTTTTGACATAGGTGCGGTTTAGCGTCCGATATCGGAAAAATGACCAAAACAAATGTTGTAGAGCGTAGTTTTAACTTTAAAACCGTACCCTTTGCGTTGAAATCCGACCAATAGGAGGGGAGCTACAAACCGTTAAGTGCGATCCCACGCGCCGCTCGCCGTTGCGCGACTTGCCTGAGAGGTGCACCAGATCGACCAGATACGGTTGGCTTAATAGCGGCGCATCTCTGACTTATTTGTATTTTGACTGTGAGCGTTTTAGACTTTTGGGATGTGTTTAGTGCGTAAATTTTGAGGGAAACTGTACTGTATTTTTTTCTAAACAAAACAATCCAAATTAAAAATTGTTGAGTAAACTTCGTCGTAAAACAAAGACAGGTTCGCTGTTTTAATTCGACGTTCCTTCTCCATCGGATTCTTCGTCTTCGGACTGGGGTTCGGGAACATTATTACAGCTCCTGCCTCTACAATGGGCGCATGTAGGTTGGCAGAGCCGCACGAACAGCGATTAAAACAACCTTGCTGGCAAGCGCAAGAAATCAAATGTGGATGTTCGTCTGGTGCTGGTGGCAGACTTGTCGGATTTGGAACAAGTGCGGGCCCCATTTTTTTTAGCCCCAATCCGTTGGCAAAAGACAGTTCGATAGCCATTCTTGAACCTAAAATAAGGAAAATAGGAAATAGAATTAACTAAATCATTCTAAAAACTACTGTACAATCAGATTCAATATAAACATCTCGCTAGGAAAGATTGCCGGTCACAGAAGACCTGATCCCGGTCTACAACCTGTCTTTTTCTAAAGATGTGAGCGACTTCCAGGATAGGATCGTGCCAATCTTGAACGAAAAGTCTTTTCGTTCAACATTGGCACGATCCTATTCCGGAAGTCGCTCGCATCTTAAAAAAACATAGATTGTAATTTGACACAAGGTGCGCTGTGACCGGCAATCTTTCCTGGCGAGAGTTATACCGTCTTCTTTACTGCCGTAGAGATGAACAATAAATTTTTCACCAGCTGATACGATGGATTCTTTTGATGTGCCCGGTTTGTTGAACGTTGTCACCGCTCCGCATCCGTGGGACACGCTGAAAGGGAAAAAGAAAACAAAACAAACACAAAGGAAAATCTGGACAAACACGTAGCCTGGTTACAGCGGTGATCAAAGATCTGTTGCCGGCCGCTCGTCGGTGTAGGTCGAGGTCAAACTAAAAGTGTGCAAAAAAAAAATCCCAGGCGCCAGAAGCTGTATATAAGGTATCAAACAGATCGTGGATGGTTCTGCTTCCGCTTCCAAAGCAGACGAAACTGGCTGAAGTCAGACTCAGGAACACTAAATAGAAATAAAAGAAAGTAGGAGAGACGAAGTAGGCGAAGAAAGAAAGGTGCACAATATTTATTTATTCGGTAATCAATATAAAGTTCTGAAGAGATAGGTTAATTAGGGGAAGTGATAAAATTGGTTTTTGTATTTCACGGGACAACAAAAATTAGGTGGTGCGAGAATTATACCTGACGGCAACAAGAATAGTATAACAAAGGTTAGTGCCAGTAGACGTATACCGGTCAATGTTATTGATCAAAGTTAAAGGTTTGCAGGTTGCCGTGGAAAGATCTTTCATCGAGACGTGCAATTAGAGTGCTGCAGACAGACAGCAGTTATTCAGATTTAGGTAACTCTTGTTTTAGTCTTACAAAAATTTAAAGTAGTTGAAATGAATCACCGTGAAGCGGTAGTTGTATTGCACCTGACAGTTTTATACTTGAACTACAAAGGTAGTTGTCAAATATTAGTTTACACAAATTATAATTATAAACAGATTTTATTGAATAGATAGGTATGTGTGAGGTGAATGATTAAGGATATGAATGCATAACTGAGGACAAGAGATTACAGGGAGATAAGATAAGAGGGAAAAAGATAAGAAGGAGTAAGGGAAGAGAAGAAAGGGAGTGAGTGACTTCAGGGGTAGTTTTGGGAGAGGTTGCTGACCTTTTGGTGTTTTAGTAGTCGATGGTTGTATAACTGAAGATGGTTCCTCGGAAGCTGGTATAACTCGGGGTAGGTACAACAATAGGTACAACAATAGGTGTGCC
>NW_022171255.1:0-437 GCF_008802855.1 Photinus pyralis | reverse complement strand
ATGTCTGGTTAACGGTAAGTCTCGACCTATTTAAAAGAGTAAATTGATCAAAAATGCATAATCCAAATGGTTTTGTTTTGATTTAAAGGGGGGCGATTATGTAATTCTGTTTTCTGTTCAATTGAAGGGGAGAAAATTGTTGTGTAAACTACATGGAACTGTCGTTTCTCTAGGTCGAAATAATGCCGAAGATGAGAGCGAGTCCTATTGTAGATAAATAACGACTATATACAAACTTTTTCTATATAAAAGTTATTTAATATTTTATTTCTTATAATAAGACAACATTCAGCTGTTTTTATTTCAGAAAACAAATGAGTATCCAAAAAAATTGAATTTTTAAAAAGTTTCGATAACGTAACATGTTAGTAAAACTCTTTATTAAGTAATCCCATCAATAACATTAATCTAGATATCCCACGTCAAAATAAAAAAAT
>NW_022171254.1:0-13166 GCF_008802855.1 Photinus pyralis | reverse complement strand
AAATTAAAAATATTCTTGTTTGTATAATAAGTTCGTTCTAGACTCCCTTTCGAGAACAGTGTATAAAAATGTAACTTTATCGTGGTTTCGTGAGAAATACGACGATATGAAATGAAACCATATTAGTTGTGTACAAAACGCGACAAACTATATATACATTTGGGGTCCATAACGCTCTCTTAATACCTCCAACGATTGAAGTTGGCACGACGCAAGGTAGTTATAGGGCTAAGAGTTCAGAACGGTTTAAGGGGGCGTTGAGCCAGGTCAGCTAGGCCGAGGCACGTCCACACCTTGTGCTCGAAAAGGGAATTGATGCAATGGCCAATTAACTTAAACTGGTTAGGTTTGTTATTTAGACAGATATAAACTTATACTCTAGTGGTTTTTCACGTTTCCCGGGAATTTATATAATCTTTTCAGATTCTATTTCGTATTGTCCTTAATAGAGACCTTTCTCCACAAAGAAAATTTCCGTTGGGTTTCAAACGTATCAGTTAAATCATCTACTATAAGTGTAACGATTGTAGATATTTGCTTAATAAATTTGTACAAGGAATCTTTCATGTGTGTCAATAGTAGATGCGTACACCCTACGTTGTTTGCATGCCACTTAAGCTAAAGACTGCAAAGCTAGTGCCTAGAGAGTTTAATTTACACTTAACTCTCAATAAACGCCTTTACGCCTTGCAATTTTTAATACTGTTATTATCTTCTACCTCTATTCGGTAATAATTTGTTTTCCGTTTATTGCTTCTCTTTTGATACATTTTATTTTTATCTTATCAACACCTCATTTATAGTCTGTAATATTGTCACTATGGTAGGCAACCCATTGTGCATATTTTCATTAATGGTTATAATTGACCCTCGCGTTTACACTGTTAATACTGCGAACTGCGATTCCTATCCATCACCATACATCTCTACCATACTAAATTTGAGATTTATATTGTGTGTTCAAGGTTATTCAAGATAAGGTCAGCGAAATTGGACAAATCGAAAGAAAAAAATCCCGGGGTTTTGAAAATTGGTAAAATTGTTCCTTGCTGTCTAAGTTTCAAAAAATTAGAAAGTTCTTACAGCTGTGGCGAGTTCCAGGGAGGGCGGTCCTTTATAAAGACCCTTTGCTAGTTTTTCTCTTATCTCACTCGTAGCGAAAGCTCTCGAGATAAAACTTAAAGCTAACAAAATTTACTGCAAATCTTGTTCTATCCTTTATTTACGTAAGACTAAAGCTTTTGGAGTGACCACACAACACAGTACTTACATTGGACGTCCATATTTGATCCATTTTAGGTTACGACATCCATGTAGCAAAAGCGTACGTTCAGTGGACATTCTCTCTTATGGAATATTTAACTGGTGGTACATAAAATAATTGCAGTCCAATGGACATATTATGTTCCAATTATGACGCGCACAAATTCGAATACATATACACGCGACTGCGCAGTGCGAAAACATTAGCATTTATTTGTTCAATATGGCTAAGTTACGTGATTGATGTTCCGTTGACAGTCTGTGATATGTTTTCTTTTCATTTAGAATTGTGCGATATATGTGATATCTAAGTGTTTATAGTATAGAATTCTAATACCCAAGTAGAGGTATCATTCTTCAAAACAGTAAGGTAAGTTTATAAATGTCGTAACTCGTATTTATACTATAGGTAATGTTTGCCGAGTTTTGATCCAGTATTAAAGCATTATTTGTGTGTAACCCGGGTCCGTGCCTACGTATGTAAATATATATCGCACATTAGATCTCATTAATACATGTTTGTTTTAGAAGCTGGTATGCAAACATTTCCCCAGACAGTTTCTACAAGCGCAAATTTTAAATGGCTGAAAAGAGCAAAGGAAGGGAAGTGAATTTTTTGATATCTACTTACATTACTTTATATCCCGCTTGTTTAAACAGTTTTTGAATAGATGTCGCTTTCGAAGTAGCTGTTTTATTTGTTAATCTAGTGCAATAAAAGACTGGTAACGAACATACATAGGACGTACAGTATATACGTACACAAACTGTCCATATCGTGGAGATTTGTACCTACAATGGACGTCCATTGTACAAACTGTGTATACGCGTACGTAATATGCTGGTACAGAAGGTACGTAGGTACATACAATGGACGTTTAATGCACGTCCGTGTGTTGTGTGGGCCACAACCTGCCCCACGTTTGCAAAAAATTGTGTTGAGAATAGAGATAGGAGCAGTAGGTTCCATTGTCATTACGATCCTAGCCCAACCCCAATCTGTAGGTGGTAACTGGTTGTCCAATAAGTTTTGAACAGGTTGAAAAAAGCTAATTTCGTTGTATCAAAATAAAAGTGCCAATTTGGAGGGAATAGTTAATATAGCGCGGATATTTACTCACCATTTGCGTTAATCTATCACCACCTAACGGAAATGAGAAGAAATGTTAACCGTGGTCTACGTCACATATTTTTGACGCCCAACATGGCAAATTTCTACACAAAACGTTTCACGAAAACGTCAAAATTTAATCGGCTATTTTTAGGTACTAAAAACATTTCACTTCAAACTGTAATGTGTAATACTATATAAATCGTTGCGGTTCTAATTGTTATTATTAGAGAAGTGTAGAAAGGAGTAACTAAGTATAAAATTAGCCCTTAATATTTTTCTTTCAGTATAACTAATTGAGGACAAAAAGCTATTTCAAAACCGCCTGTTTAGTATGCTCGCAGCGAATGAAGCTACTTCAATCATCAGTATACATAACGCAAATGTCTCGTACATTCACGCCTCTTTTCCATTACGTGCTGCAACTAAAGTTAAAAAGCTGAAATAAGTCTTTCTTATTCCCTGTTCGCTGATCTGTATAATTCGTGAGTGCTTATGGTTTATGCCACTTTTAGCATTGGCACTTTCAGTCGCAACACCAGAAGACTCTTGCATCCATTTTCATAAAATAACGTACGCACGCATTTAAAGTTTGAAAAATAAAAGCATTCAGTTCTTAAATTAATTACCCACTTTAAGCACATTATGTAGTACGTATACTTGCCAGCTTCCAGAATTTTAATAAATTGTTGTGTGAAATAAGTCTTATTTATTGTTGTCCTGATCATTTCGTAGATTATTTATACAATCAATCTCTTGTCACCGAATGCTTTTGCATACTATATCAAATTTACAATAAATTGTATTTAATTTAACAAACCAAAGAGGTACATCTATAGTGTAAAATACATCCTAAATAGCAGGATCCTTTTCACATCACAACTTTCTTTGCCAGCTTTGAAACTTCCCTAAATTTCGGAAATTACGATTCCTGGTAAAAAATGTTCAACTGTTTTAAAAGGAATCTTAAGATATTGCTCTCTTCTAATACGTCAATAAGCGCCAATGACCAACACGCGAATCCCCGAAACATTTTTTTTTCGCAAGCGAAGTACATCGTCGATTAAAAACAACTGCAAGCGTAAAGGTAGAACGCATGGAATTCTAATTGCCATATTCCGAATATCTCTGGCGATTGAATTCATACTTTGGGAATTCCGAAGTGATTAGTCTGTGCCTGTGTCGCCTGTGTTCCCAACGGAGGCTTTCATAATATGATTATAAACTGGAAAATGGAAGAGAGAAGACCAACCTAGGGAGATGTATCTCGATACGGTCTAGTTTTGAGGGCATATTAGGCTCAATGGGACTTGTTACGGTTAGAAGATGGTCTTCTTAAGAGGGTTCTGCAAAATAATGATGGTACGACCACAGATGCGAATCTACAGATATACAATGGCAAATATAGGGCAGTGACTTAAACCCTGGTTAAAATGCGAGAACGATTCTACTAAGTAAATTGCAAACAAGATGGGAGGAATGGTGCAGAAAATGTCCACTTTGTGCTACAACCAACGGATCAGTAAGAAAGAAGAAGGTACCAGTGAAGGTAGTCCATTTGAAAGAATAGTCTTTGATATCGCAGGTACAGCTCCTGGACGTAAATACATCTTGGCAGCCATGGACTCTTTCAGCAAATGGAGCAAATGACAACTGTGGCAATCGTTCTGCTAAATGAACTTTTTAACAGATTTGGAGTCGGGGCTATTCGAAAACCTGCTCTGTAGGGTTTCAGGTGCTAGTAGTGAAATCAATAAAATATATATACGACGGTAGAGAAGTCTATGTTGCCTTCGCACCTCACTCTAACTTTGGTACTCAGGCAATAGTACTAGACTTCTATACCTTGGTATACGGAGTGAATATTTCAAAGCCGAACAGAGGCATTTAACATGGGAAAAACGTTTTTGGCAGATCGTTACTCGCCATCTTAAGTTAGAGGGTTCATAATGACACCAATTGAAAGAAGAATTTTTTCATCTAATGATATACGATTTACTTAGTTCAATTTTGAGGTGTATTGTTCTTATTTTGTCAAAAATTCGCCAATAAATCCAATTAGCAAAATCATGTTAAGCCATGGAAATTTGCTAAAGAGTTGAAATAGGCTTTGACCTATCATATATACATAGATATGGCCTCCCATTTGTTTTCAATAAGTAGCAGCTGTGCAAACTCCTTTCACACTACCAGGTTTGACCGGTCAGGTTTCTGATCTGATGAGCAGTAGTGCGTTGTTGTGAATAGGACCCTTCACACTGTCGGGTTCCAACCAGGCGCCTGATTGCCGGCGGACAAGTCGACTAGGTGATCAGGTCTTTGACGCCGGATCAGGGTTAGGCGGACAGGTTTTCAGTCGTGTTGTCAATTTTTTTGGAGGAGGTTGCATTAATACGGTCGTTTTGGATAATTTCGAGCGAAAATAATGACGTTGAATGAACGGCTAAATCCACTTAGAAAACATGAACGGATGAAAAACCTGACACAACTCAAGAGAACTTTATTCCTTCAGGTTCGGAACCTGATCGGCCAAACCGGATAATGTGAAAAGAGTCTAACAAAGACAGAGATATATTTTGCATTGTAGTAGAACACCGCACATGCGCAGTAGCATCTGAATGTAAACAGCTTGTTGCGTCCCCAAATTAGAATAAAATATCCTTTCGTTTTTCCTTTAATGAAAATACTCTGTACATAACCGTTTTGCCTTGCCTGTATATATTCCTATTTGTTACGTGTGCGCGCATGAGCCGCAGAAGCGCAATTTGTGTACTCGTCGCGCAGAATTCGTCCCATTCTTCGCCGAGAAGCCATCTACTCAACAACGTTGAGAATTCGCCGTTCATCAATGTTCGAATTAGCCTTCGTCGTTCGTATATAGATCTCGATCGATCCACAACAAGTCAAGATGTCGTTAACAAGCAGAACGGCAAAGCATCGCACATCACGAAGATTTCGTTGTAACAAAATCGACAAATTGGACAAAATCGTAGACAAGAGCAATCTTCGCCATTGCAGCATCGCCTTCGTTGTTAATGGACTTCGAAACAACAAAGTTCCTTTGTTTACATTATCCTTCGTAACTTTACCATATTCTAGTAGCCGTCGTGCCTACGTCAACCATGTTCAATAGAAATTCTTTTACTTTGTACTTTTTATAATAAACACGTTTATTTATGTGTCTATATTCTTTCATTCCCAGCATAAACAAGGCCTTGGAAGTAATTCATAATTACAGTCCACTTACAATATTAAATTCTTTGTTATCGAAGCCCCCTTGTGCGGTACACAGCTACCGTAGGTGGGTAGGCGTCGCAAAAATGGGTCACGAAGCACATATTTTGTAACTTACGCATAGAATGAAATTGCACTTTCTGTACTTATTACGTTCACCAAAAATTAAACGCGCAATTTTAATTATTATTTTCGTAAAAACTACTCGAATTTTCTACTGTAATAACACCGTAAACCCGTTTATTTGTTACTAAGTTGTAAACGTTGATTAACAAGACAAAACGCAAACGGGTAAACGTCATCTTTAAACGCTACTGACTTGTAAAACTGACAGCTGACGTGTAAAAATTTTACAAGTTAGTAATCTAGTAATTTCATTGGCCAGAATTAATGCGAAGTCTCTGTTACATGGATAATATGATATTTTAGACAATTCTTCGAGATCAATTTAAGAACTAATTATTTACGTTTACAAATGAGTAACAAATAAAATATTGTACATTATACGCCAGGTAATAGTTTTTACTGGCTCTAGGAGATGACAGGCTCGCCTGACGGCTCGCCAGTCAACTTCTCCTATCGCCAGTAAAAACTCAATTACCTGGCTAATAATGTAAAATACTATTAAGTTCTACGGAAATAACACGCCAATGAAATGTCGGGAGTGTCAATTTAACAGACAAGTCAGTGCGCATGCTCGGTATTGTACTGTATAGCTATCTCTCTCACACATGTTGACACATATAATACTATAATGGACATACTATCATCTAAGGTTTTGACACAGACTGAATGGGACGCTCATTAAAATGCAGGGAAAACAAATATCGATTACTAGAGTAACTATTTCCGCTGTAAACGTTGTTTATTATCCTCAGTGAACTGCATTTTACAAAAAAATTAATTCCAGTTGTCATAAACTGATTGATTTCGATTTGAATAACGTTTGAATCTGCTTTTTCTTTTTTACTAATGGCTAAACATGATTTTGGATAATTTTGGATTTATTGCCGAATTGTTGATAAAATAATGAGAAATACACCTGAAAATGAACTGATTCGTATATCATTAGATGAGAAAAAAATCTTGTTTCGATTGGTGTCATAATAAAGCCTATAAGATAACATAGGGAGCAACGATCTACAAAAAAACCTGTTTCCCATGTTAATTCCTTATGTTTGGTTTTTTGCCACATACGATTTTGCATGCAATGGTGTTTCCCTGGTGTTTCCCTATGTTCCATTTAGAAAAAAAACCATCAACCTATAGGATATGTGCGGTTCACAACTATACACACGTATTGGATAATGTGCGAGTCACAACTGAACCAGCCTTTAACTATTTTTAGGTTATGTAGGTACATACGTTGAAATGGAAGGTTATTGAACCATCAGGATACTGGACTGCAAGTAAATCACGGACCTGTCTTGCACTGTTGTGACATCTGTATAAATTTATAATTTCATCTTTTCATCTCAGTGAACATAATTTAATTTGCTATTATCAGAACGTTAGAGGTCTTCGCTCAAAAACCGAAACCTTATTTTCTAATGTGTGTGATTTGGAATTTGATATAATAGGCTTGACTGAAACAGCCCTACATGCGGGTATCAATGATTCAGAAATTACGCCACATTCGTATAAAGTTTATCGTTGCGATAGAAATCCTAATCGAACTGGCCAATTCTGGGGTGGTGGTGTGTTAGCTGCTGTTAAAGACTGCATCAATACAGAAGAGCTTGACCTAACAACGGTAACGTCTATTGTTCCATCCGTGGAGCTTGTTGGATGCAAATGTCACTTTGATGTAATGACACTGTGTTTACTTGTGATTTATATACCGCCCAGTATACCTTCGGCTATTTTTCAGCTTTTTTTTGAAGCATTGGAAGACCTCCTACTACAAGGTAACTTCTCAAAATTCTTAATTTTAGGTGATTTTAACGCACCGCTCTTTATCAATCTGAATGTAAATGATAACAAATCAAGTGCTATTATAAATTTCCAAGATTTGTTCAATTTGACCCAATGCAACACGATATCGAACCATATGAATCGTCTATTAGATTTAGTTGTCTGTAATATTAAATGTGATGTTCTTTATGAAGATAACCCTCTTGTTAACGTTGATATTTACCATCCACCGCCTAAATATCACCTTGAAATATGAATCCAAGTCTGAACCACGTTTTATGCATAACCCAGATCGGAAGATCTATAATTTTAAAAAGGCTGATTACATTAATTTGTACAGAACTCTTTTGGATGTGGACTGGTCAATTTTGCGATCTTTTTGCGATGTGAATGAAGCGTGTGATGAATTTTACAACGCAATATACAATTTATTTGATTACTACGTCCCACTCCATCGTTCATTTAAGTGTACCTATCCTAAGTGGTTCAATACCAGCATAATAAACAACTTACAACTTAAGCATAAATATCATAAGTTATATAAAAAATACAAATTAGATGCTTATCAAGAAAACTACAATATAATACGCATCAAATTAGGTTAGCGTACAGTCAGTACGTCAACGACATTGAACTAGCGATAACAATGGACTGCAAACACTTTTGGGCTTATATTAATTCAAAAAAGCGTACATCTCGAATTCCCGGTCACATGTAGGTACTACAATAACTCCAAGTTTACTTCTCCACAAGCTATCGTTGAAACATTTCGCGACTTTTTTTGTAGCGTTTTTCTACCGAATGACGCTTCTCCAGCTTCTGAAGGACTGGATCGTCTATTGACGTTGTCCATCCACAATGCTACCGAAAATGAAATCAAAGCATTTTTTACCAGACTCAAAAGTAAAAATACAGCTGGCTCTGACCAAATTCCTGCTTTCTTATTAAAGGATTGTGCTAATGTTTTCATAGAACCTATGATAACGCTAATTAACATCTCCCTTAAAACTCATAAATTTCCGGATGTGTGGAAATGTGCCCGTGTATGTCCAGTTTTTAAATCGGGGGATAACAGTATTATTTCGAACTATAGGCCTATTTCTGTGCTCTGTAACTTCGCCAAAATTTATGAACTGTTTCTTTACTCTAAAATATATCCTCGAGTTCAACGATTTATATCGACCTGCCAACATGGGTTCATGGAAAACCGATCTACTGTGTCCAATTTGGCGTACATCACTCAATACCTAGCAAACCATTTAGATGCCCAGGGCCAGGTAGATGTTTTGTACATGGACATATCGAAGGCATTTGATCGCATTAGTCATAGCATACTACTTAATAAATTGCGTAAATTTGGATTCGATAATAGTCTAGTTTCTCTTATGGCCTCGTATCTTAATCAACGCCCTCAATACGTCGCTTAGAACAACTTCTATTCTAGGATATATTTCGCAACTTCAGGTGTACCGCAAGGTTCTAACCTTGGACCTTTACTGTTTCTCTTGTTTATTGATGATATAACAAGCAATATAACATGCGAAAAACTTTTATTTGCGGATGATCTCAAAATGTTTTATCCCATTTCATGTTTGAGTGATTGCAATTTCCTACAAGATCAATTAAATAAAGTCCAGGAATGGTGTACAAGTAACCGTCTGTTACTAAATATTTCCAAATGTAACATTGTTACATACACTCGTAAATGTACCTACCATCTCTTTAACTATAAATTAAATAACGAGCCGCTATCACGCATAGATCTGATTAAAGACCTTGGGATTTATTTTGATTCCAAGTTGTCATTTAATTCTCATATTAGTAAAATAACTAGTGACGCAATGAGATTGGTTGGATTTGTATTTAGGAATTGCAAGAGTTTCACTGATGTCAATACCATTAGAGCATTATACTTTGCCTTAATAAGAAGTAAACTTGAATATGCTTCTCTAATATGGTGCCCCTTTTACAAAGTGCACAAACTGGCTCTAGAGTCTGTGCAAAGAAAAATCTGCAAATATATTTATTATAAACTTCGCATGGCTCATACCCTACAGCGCATTGTGATCACAACGAGTTACTATATTAGCCACTGATATTACTTCACTAGAGCAAAGAAGAATTAAAATGGGAATGTCGTTTCTCTATAACTTAGTACATGATACAATCGACTCCCCTGAGCTGCTTCAGTACCTCAATTTTTTCGTCCCCCGTTATGGTTATCGGGGTAATGACACCTTCTATCTACCTTTTTCGAAGTCATTCCGCTCTATAATGTATGTAACAACTGTAATATGTATTCGAATAGGTATGACATCTTACATTTGTCAAAAAATCAGTTTTTGAATTGTTTATTCATGTAACTTATTATGTATTACCATAGAGTTACTGTTCTACTTTCTCGAATTATTATAAGTTTAACTTTTTCCATTTGTCCTCTAATTGGATCTTTTATGTATCTGTTGGGCAAATATATATTATTATTATTATTATTGTCGGTGTTTCTTGTGAGAACTCAGGTCTAGCCTGGTTAACTAATCGCACGGATTAAAATCAAGTAACGATTAGTGTCTGTGTCTGTGTCTGTGTCTGGTGAAGTTATGTAGGGTTCTAAAGAAAAATAAAAAATAAAATAAATATTCACACACTCACATTGGAAATCTAGAGATAGTATGTAATTCATACTTACCAACATAGCTATTAATGGCCCCAATAGTCAACGCTATCAGAAAAGAAGAAAACAAAACAAAAATATCATTATATTATAATAATTCCTGTAATTTTATTAAATAGAGTTTATTGTGTATAAGTGTTTCTTTGGCTTTGCGTTTGGGTTGAATACGAGTGGGTTGTGATAACGTGGTGTGTTTATGTGAAGAAGGAGTTTTGTGTTTTTTAATTGTATTTATGGTGTTTCTTTGTTCCTGAGGTCGTATTTGTGAGGTTGTTTGGGTTTTTGGTGGAGATATTGCAATATTTTGTGAGCCTGTGGTGCTGTTAAGGTTTTTGCGCTTCGGTTGTATACGAGTGGGTTGTGACAATGTGGTGTGTTTCTGTGAAGAAGGAGTTATGTGTTTTTTAAGTGTGCTAGGGCGTGTAACTTTATTGGGTGGACCTGTCTTTGTAGTGCATGTTGCGTTACTTGTATTTATGGTGTTTCTTTGTTCTTGACGTTGTATTTGTGCGGTTGCTTGGGTTTTTGGTGGAGATATTACAGTATGTTGTGAGCGTGTAGTTCTGTTAAGGTTTTGCGTTTGGGTTGAGTACGAGTGGGTTGTGATAACGTGGTGTGTTTCTGTGAAGAAGGAGTTATGTGTTTTTAACTGTGCTAGGGCGTGTAACTTTATTGGGTGGACCTGTCTTTGTAGTGCATGTTGCGTTACTTGTATTTATGGTGTTTCTTTGTTCTTGAGGTTGTATCTGTGTTGTTGCTTGGGTTATTGGTGGAGACATTACAGTATTTTGTGAGCCTGTAGTGCTTTTAAGGTTGTTGCGTTTCGGTTGAATACGAGTGGGTTGTTTCTGAGAAAGAGGAGTATTGTGTTTTTTAACTGTGCTAAGACGTGTAATTTTATTGGGTGGACCTGTCTTTGTAGTGCATGTTGCGTTACTTGTATTTATGGTGTTTCTTTGTTCTTGAGGTTGTATTTGTGTGGTTGCCTGGGTTTTTGGTGGAGATATTGCTAAAGTGTTATTATTATTATTATTATTATTATTATTATTTTAGCTTTTTCTCGCTTTATGCGGTTGACCTACAGATGACGGGTAATTACCAAGTCAAAAGTAGAGTATATCTATTGCTGTAGAAATGTTCGAGTTATGGATGCCGTTTTCAGAAGTACTGCTTTTTGTATTTTTGTGTGTAAGTATGGGTGAATGTCAAGTTTTTTAAAATGTTGCAAAAAGTTTTTGCTAGTAACTCCTGTGACTGAGATGATGAGTGGAACTATTGTTGCCTTATGCTGTTGCCAGAGTTCTTTTACTTCTATGGCCAATGGTAAGTACTTTGTAATCTTTTCCTGCTCTTTTGTTATTACATTGGTGTCGTTTGGTATTGCAACATCTATGATAAATGTTTCTTGGTGTACTTTGTTTATCAGTGTGATGTCTGGTCGATTACTAGTCACTGTTTTGTCCGTGTGTATTGTCCTGTCCCAGTAGAGTTTGTGTGTTTTGTTTTCAAGTACATTTTGTGGTGTGTATCTGTAATAGGGTATTTCTGTTTCAATGAGTTTGTGTTTGTATGCTAGTTCTTGATGTATTATTTTGGCAGCCGTGTTGTGTCTTTCGGTGTATTCTGTACCCGCTAATAGTTTACATCCCCCCTTGATGTGTTCTATGGTCTCTGATGTTTGTTGGCATTTTCTGCATGTGTCTGTTTCTAATGCTTCCTTGATTATATATTTTCTATAGTTACGTGTTGCTATAACGTTGTCTTGTATGGCTAGTATGAATCCTTCGGTTTCTGGGAAAAGTTGACCTTTTTTAAGCCATTCATATGATAGCTGTTTATCTATTTGCGGATTCTGCATGATATTGTAATGTTTGCCGTGTAGCGCTTTTTTCGACCATTGTTCCTTCTTCTGCGTTTCTATGAGTGGATGATGTTGTTGTTGATGTATTTGACTTAGAATTAGGGGGGTGTATTGTTTATCTGATTGTGTGATAGCGTTGTGTAGTTTTGTGTCCTGTGTCTGGAAGTACTCTCGCAGGTTTTCTATTTGTTTGTTATGCAATGTATGAAAGTCTAAGAGCCCTCTTATTATTATTATCGGTGTTTCTTGTGAGAACTCAGGTCTAGCCTGGTTAACTAATCGCACGGATTAAAATCAAGTAACGATTAGTGTCTGTGTCTGTGTCTGGTGAAGTTATGTAGGGTCCTTAAAAAAAAAAAAAAAAAAAATCACACACGTACATTGGACATCTAGGGATAATGTAATTCGTACTTACCAACATACCTATTGATGGGCACAATAGCCAACGCTATCAGGAAAGAGGAAAACAAAACAAACAAAAAAAAATCACTATAATAATTCCTGTAATTTTATTAAATGGAGTTTTATTAAATGGAGTTTATTCTGTAAGTGTTTCTTTGGCTTTGCGTTTGGGTTGAATACGAGTGGGTTGTGATAACGTGGTGTGTTTGTGGGAAAAAGGAGTTTTGTGTTTTTTTTAATTGTATTTATGGTGTTTCTTTGTTCCTGAGGTCGTATTTGTGAGGTTGCTTGGGTTTTTGGTGGAGATATTGCAGTATTTTGTGAGCCTGTGGTGCTGTTAAAGTTTTTCGAGTGGGTTGTATACGTGGTTGTTTCTGAGAAGAAGGAGTATTGTGTTTTTTAACTGTGCTAGGGCGTGTAACTTTATTGGATGGACCTGTCTTTGTAGTACATGTTGCGTTACTTGTATTTATGGTGTTTCTTTGTTCTTGAGGTTGTATCTGTGTTGTTGCTTGGGTTATTGGTGGAGACATTACAGTATGTTGTAAGCCTGTAGTGCTTTTAAGGTTGTTGCGTTTCGGTTGAATACGAGTGGGTTGTTTCTGAGAAAGAGGAGTATTGTGTTTTTTAACTGTGCTAAGACGTGTAATTTTATTGGGTGGACCTGTTTTTGTAGTGCATGTTTTATTTTATTTTTATTTTATTAT
>NW_022171253.1:0-584 GCF_008802855.1 Photinus pyralis | reverse complement strand
TACCCGAAATCGTCTTTTAATACAGAATTTCTATATATATATATAACTTTTGATTTTAATGTCAATCTGTCAGTAATGACAGGAGTCATAATAGATATTTGGAAATGTCAAAAATGCGGCCGGTAAAGTGACAAGCGGTAGGACACGTAGTCTGCTCTGCCTCTATCATAGAAACTAAAACTTCCTGACAGAAAGTAGGCATGAAAATGATGGTTTCAGGACCATTTTGGGTAAAATAATTAGGGGAGAAAATATTTTAATATAAAAAAAATTTTATTGGATGGAACTAGTTCAAGGGTGTTTTTTTAAAACAATGGTTCAAGGTTTAATTTAAGTAGGGTAGCGTAATTTAGATAGTATGGAGATCCCATTAGAGCGTTGGTTTCGGCAACATTTTTATTCATTTTAACATTTAAAACAAATTCTTGATCAAATTGGAACTCTACATTTTGTGGATCAATATATTCCGTATTTGTCATGAATGATTAATGGCTTGGAAAAGTTACTGAGCGACAGTCAGGCCAGCGATAAAGTAATCTTAATGTTTATTACGTGCCCGAAACAGCTCTGCCAGGATTAATTAT
>NW_022171252.1:0-724 GCF_008802855.1 Photinus pyralis | reverse complement strand
TGACAGATTTGTCAAAAACTTCACCAATTTATTCACAGATGTAAAAACCAAACCCTGTCGTGAAGAAATTGACGACAATAAATTCGTGAATTAATTCATGAATAAATTGACAAGTGTAATCTATTCTTACACTATGTGCTAGCTTAGCAGTTTCTTAATTACTGTCTTGATATAAAGGGAGTAGTAGGTATATTGCAACAATTGGAAAAACCAATACGCAAAATTAAATTTGTCCAGAATATAATACATAAAGTCAGTATTCGGTATGGCCGTAAGTCGGCGACCAATAAGGAAATGAGAAGGAGTTAGTACTTGTAAGTAAACATTCTATTTCAACAATTACTGTTAAATACTCTTCATATGTAAGTAATGCATCGCCTAAAATCCGTTTTAGATTAAATTTAGTTGATTTTACGCCTGCTTCAGCTATGCCGTTGAAATGTGGTGATGAAGCTGGAGAAAAATGCCACTTAATCCCTTCATAAATTAAAGACTTTTTAACTTGATCTGCATTTTTGTTAAGAAATTCAAACATAGTTTTTAAGTCATTATTTGCTCCTATAAAATTACTACCATTGTCACTGAATGTATTATGTGATTTTCCTCTGCAAATCTTCTAAACGCAGCTAAAAATGCGTTAGAGAGATCAGACAGTAATTCGAGATGACAGGCCTTAGTAGAAAAACATACAAATATACAAATATATGCTTTCGTTATTTTGCAT
>NW_022171251.1:0-10287 GCF_008802855.1 Photinus pyralis | reverse complement strand
AGTTACATTGCGATTTAAAATGACGGAAAAGAGAAAAATTGTTTTTTGGCGCCATCTATTAATTATATTGTGATTTAATATGGCAGAAATAAGAAAAATTGTTTTTTACGTCTTTCTGTAGGTAATTTTTTTTTTAAATTATCTTTTATACAGACTTTGTCCTGATAATAACAAACACAACAAAAAAAGAATTATATAATTTGGCGCAATCGCTCTGAAGTTATGCGCGTATAAGTCACAAAAATCCATCCTTCCGAAAGATCTCAGCACGGAGACCTCGTAAAAAGTATGGGACACTGTGTACCTAATGTTAAAAACGGATGTGAATTGATAATTTCATTACATATAACTATAATACTGCTTCCAAATTCCATTACAGCATTAGTATAGTTATTGCAAGTTTTTTTTATTGTAATCTATTTATATTTTTCAGTTCTCTAATTGATACCGGAAGAAACGCTGCCGGCTTGTAATTTTTTACGCCAATTCTCACACCGAAATAACACTAGTGTTGCACCTTATAATTTTCTTTTTAGTGTACACACAAAAAAGTAAATGCTGAAAACAAATATAACTGCTTTCATTTAAGTTTAAGGTATGTTCGTATATAAGCAAGTAACTCACATATTCATAGTAACTAAATCATAATTTCATAAACTAACGATATGGTTTGTTTCGGTTAAACATATGATATTCAATATTAAGTGTATGTGTTACTTGAATTTTAAGTATACGCTGTAATCAATATAAAGGAACCAATGATATATTTAATTTGAAGAAATTGTTATTTTTTATTTCAATTATGCGCTTTATTTGCAAGAAACAAATTGTTTGCTCAAGTGAAATACATTAATCAATACATGAAATCTATGGTATACTTGAGTCAAAGAGTTTCTTTATTTCATTCCAATAGTTTTTGTATTTGTTATAATCTCATTTTAAGTTTGATATGAGAGGGGATATAGTACGAGGTTCGTCCGGAAAAATTCTGATGTTCAAATATAAAATGTTTTATTAGGATAATATTAATACAATATATATAATTTATAATTAATATGACAACTAATATTAATAATATCAAAAAATACAATTGCTGATGGCAACATGTCACATTATAGATGAAACGTAAAATTCATTTTGAATATGGTGGATTATGGTTGGCATATCTCCATGCTTTGTGTCTAAATGTACAAAGGTGACGTTTTTGTCGGATATTTTAACTTTGTAAGCTTTATAATGATTATTATATTCAACTACATCCAATAAAGTGCCCAAAAAAGAAACAAGCAAATTGTTCGATAAGTTTACAAAAATATTAGAAATCTTTGCAAATTGAGGGCAACAGCCTTCTGCGCCATCTTTGGTTACCAACACACTGTTCAAATCGTATCTGATACCATTGTTTTCGTACCATGTAACACAGCAATAGTCCTGAGGATTTAAACCATTTCTTTCCAACACCACTAAGTCTTCATCTTTTACCTTCCTTGGAGATGAAAAATTCGTTTCATTGTTAAATCCTCTTTTTGCCAAAAATCTATAGCAATGTTTAAGTTGTGCTCGAAACGCTAGAGTATACGGAACATTCTTTGTATTTCTAACATTATATGCAATGTTTTTCATTTCCTTGTGTTTTGCTTCGAATCGCATGCAAGACAAATGCGAAACCGGACCCATTATTTTCATAATTCGCATATAGTGTACTAGAAAATGATGTTTTGGTTTTAATGTTCTTTTAAATAATTCTATATAAAGTTCATGGTGCTCTGATATTAGACTCTTCAGTAATTCTAAGGTGCTTGACGACATAATGGTGGAAGTGACAATATCTACAATCCCTAGTAAAATTATGTAAAATTTCCAGGTTCTATTTTCAGCGCTAACTAAATCTCCTATTATGAACCGGAAATTTCGGGTCAAGCATAACATTTCCGCGGCAGATAATATTATACACCCATTTGCTATATGTTCTTTCTTAAGACTAGGTGGTACGTTTCTTTCCCACTTTTCGTATGTGCAATATTTAATTCTCGAATTTAAATGTTCCAAGCTGAAGCAATGACTACCTATTAAGTCCTGGATAATCAAGGCCATGTCATAACGCAGGACACCTTCATAGATGTCATGCATTATATCACAAACCATATTAGTGTAAATGTGAAAATTTGGTAATCTATGCCATACACAGGTTTCCTTCAATCCTACTCGTTCATTCAAATGTATGTCATAATCTTTTTTATATCTCACTAGATTTTCGTCTTCCTGGGTCTGGGTTGTGCTATTAGATTTTAGTGTAATGCAAAATCTACAAAAATAGGTAGATGAAAAACTCTCATTAAAACCGAAAATTGTGTGCAAGCCCAAATTATCTCCTGTGATACAAGCTAGTTTGAAATACACTTTCTGTTGACCAGCGCTAATATTAATAACAATACCATCACGTTCAAGACATATAATTTCCTCGACTATTTTATCGAATAGAATTGCATTTCCACGCTGTGCTCTACTAGAGCTATAAAATAGGTAGCAAAGAAAAATGTTTTCTAGTCGAGCACAATAAGAAGGAGGTATGGTGGAAATGGTAAAATACAATGCTCCTAATTTATTGCAACCAGCATGACTGCCGAGTGGGTTACCCGTCTCAAAATCATCGAAGTATAATACTATTGGCAAAATAATTTTATTGGTATCACTTTCACTTCTCCATATGCTTCCGTTAACAATATTATACATGGGTTCCTGTCCAGAATAATCATAGCTGTCCATTAGACTGTTTTGATAATCTATTATTGTTTGGTAAACCAGAGGTACCTCCAAAAATGATTTTAAGGTCTTATTCATGGGAATATAATAACTAAAATCATTTTTTAATTCTAATACAACTTGGCCGTTGGTTTTGTGTGGGACTTGCGAAACACCAATTTTATGTTCAACTGGTTTTATAAAATATTGGGACTGTTCAAAATATTGAACGCGTTTAAATTCTGAATTTAAACTAGTAAAAGGCTTTTCTATAATTTCCAGCATTGTGAATACATATTTTAGAACACTATCTTCAATTACGTCTTGACAAACTATGTCAATACATTCCTTTATGATTTTAACCAAGCCACAGGATAGGAATTCATTAAAGTCCTCAATTATTTTTTGTATCGTAGATCTAGTTAAATTTAAATTGTCATAAAATTTTGAAATGAGCAACGGTAATGATTTGTTAAAAACAGTTTTAAAATCTTCGAGCTTTTGTTTAATTTGACAGGCAATCGGAACATTGTGAGATGAATCCTCGGATGTATCCGAGCATGTATCAGTGAGCGTGGTAGGTAACTTTAATGAAATACTAATGGTATCATCTACGTTTGAACAGATTTTTTCATCTCTATCACATAGGACATTGTTAGCTTCACTATTACTTTTATCTGAATTATGTTTTGTATGTACATGCTTTTTAAAATCACTTTTCTTGTTGTATAGTCTAGTACAATTAGGGAATGGGCATAGGAAGTAATTATTTTTATTATGTAAATATGTAACATGAAAAATGTATTTTTTGAAATTCAAAAATACGCGACCACAATCTACGCACTTCATAACGAATAGATTTACGTTTCAATGCCCTTCAAAAATGTATTAATAACCAATTCAGTGGTTGGTGTAGTTTTGTCATATGGTGTATGAATGTTATATATACACTTCTGAATTAATGTATAAATGTATTCTGACTGTACCGGGTATTGTGCATTAAATGTGTGGAATAATTTGAATAATGTGTCAAAACCCTTTGAAACACTGTCATATTGATACTTCAGAGTATCTATTACTACATAAATACAACTTATATTCACCAATGATGATCCTTGTACCAAAATATAGGGCTGCACGGTCTGTTTATGTTGAAATGCCTTTTCTTTTTGAGAAGAAATTGATTTTTCAATATCGCCGGGTGCCTATAAATAAAAAAATTAATACCTTAATTGATTAATGGTACACTTGTGAGCTATACTCGTATAATGAGAGATACTTACGATGACATGGATAATTATAGACTCTAATACTTCTAGGATTGAAAATTTCCAGTGCTTCCGTTTTTCTATTACTACTCTACCCTTTGGAGGAATCAGGTATGGCAATAAATTTAACTCTAGTAATAACTTTCCATCTGAAATACGAAACACATGTTATATAGGTATTTTACAACATTCCGAACCCTCCATAATACACTTAATGCTAATTTAATCTAACAATAAAAATAAATGTGCATTCAAACAGTGCTTGATATACCTATACACCTACAACTTAAACGAGGGAATCTCGGTTAATGTATAGTAGACATACGGTTTGGAAGAGTATATAGTACATTTTGAAAAAAACATACATTATGAATTTTCGTTTTGATTTTTTACATTGAAAACTAAGTAATGAAGTATTGAAGATTTTTTTCAACAACCCAAATCCAAGACATGCTAAGGTGGGTTGTCAAGATTACGATAGTTTTTTTGAACTTCCACAAAACTATCAATATTACTTAGTACTCACCTTCACTTTGATCTGCTTTCCATTCTTTAAGCAAATTTAAAGCGTCATTGTCTCTGACATTATTTTCATGGAGGTGTAGAACAGTTGTAAAAAATTGTTGCCATTTCATATAAAATTTCAGACCACAACCGGGGTATAACGCATCAAAATCTTGATTAATCTGCAAAAGTAGGTATATGTAAAAAATAAAATTTCGTTAAAAAAATAGGCGTCTTTTAGCCCATCCAGACACAATCAGATTTCAGACTAGACAGCATAAGTCTCACATCTAAATCTCAATTCAAATCTACTCGAAAATAGTAAATTCCAGAATCCTACCATCAACACCTCAACCAAGGGTTGAATAAATTGCAACCGAGCCAAATAGTGATACATATAGGTTTCACTCTCGAAATTCAATTAAACCAGATTTAATATACACATTAAAAACAAATCATTTAGTAAAATATTTTCTACTTACTAAAACATCTGATCTGAGGTCCTTCAAAATGGGCCACCTATTTATGAAATCAGCAACGGTACCTGGTGCGTCACGTTCAGTGTTTCGTCGAATGCCAAACGTTGTGGACCATTTCTCTACCACCACATCCCACGGTTCAGTGTTGTGTTTTAGCCACACGATATCTTCGTGATTTTCTAAAAATCGGATCATGGTACCTATACAAAAATCAATAAATGCAGTTGTTCACCTAAATTTTCTTGTATGGGAGTGGGTCGCTTAAAAACATTCTCCTCACTACAATTCTGTCCGGCCTTTCGTTTTCTCACAGGGGAAGCTTCCCCGCATATACTGACGAGATTGGACACTTTGGAAACCAATCTACCCTTCGCAGCAATTGATTTACCCGTTCTAGATTGATTTTTTTTTATTGGTGATACATAATATGTCCCTGTTGCCTCTGTGGGAAACAAGGATATTATTTTCGCTGCCAGTAATATGTAATCATCTCCTTTCAAGCGACTGAAAAATGTTACATTTTAACTTTCATGTACAATCTTGATTTTGTGAACGTACTAGTTGATAATGTGCGTATATAGATGCTTGGTTATTATGTCTACCAGACGACTACGTTGAGTATTGTCTAGTTGTTTATGTGCAGCATAGTAATTCAGAATGCTACTTCCTAAAGGGCTGGTTTGTAGAAGTGTCCGTAAATCAAACTCTGGTAGTAATGGTTTTGACACTCTTTCAAATAAATCAATTTGAGGGTTTTGGTATACTAAAAACTCATCCACAGCGGCTGTATCATCTGATAGTAAAGTTTCAGTCGATGGCAAACTTTCAATACTGGTTATGTCAGGTGCGGGTGCAGATTCAATACAAATTACCTAAAATTAAAATATTTACTGCATTAGGCTAATTTATGGAATTAAAGATTTAAAGTTTTACCGCATCATTAATCGCTAATTGATGAATTTTTATTTGCAGCTTTTTGCGGAGCCCTATTGATGGCACTAATTCTCGTAGTTCTTCCGTATTCAGAAGTTTAAATGTATCGAAATCTATATGATTATCTGAAATAATACCATTACGTAGAATATCACGAAGTTATTACGCACTAAATTTAATTGTTTCAAAATGTACAGATGATAGTTTTGTATTTATAGACCAAGTTTTAAGAAGTTACTATAACGGTTGAATATGAGATTCCCTGACGAAAAGAGACAGGTTTTCTGGGCGTATCCCCCAAAAATGGTAGTTTTAGGAGAGATGCCTTGTACACCCAGAAAAGCATATAATAGGTACTATAAGGTAAAGCAAATTGTATGAGATTTTCTCTTATTTTTCACTCTCTGATCATTTCTGAGACTATTTTGTATGAGAATGTGACATTTTTTATGTTTAAATTAAATTAAAGGAAATAATATTGTTTTTTCACTACTAGCGTCTGATGACATGATTATTAACCTTTTTTCCACTTGTAAAGTAGGCTTTCTCGGCATTTGTTCAAAGTTGTTAATAATGTGGACATTATTAACTAGTAGTCAATAATCAGAACTGTCACGCTGTCACTTTTAGAAAACACAACCCGAAATTTCGCTCAATAAACGTTTAGACAAGTTCTCTAAAATGAATAATTGCCACCATCGCCATTTCCAGAGAAATTACATACCTAAAATTATCACATTTTGAAAAAAATCGAACGAAATTACTCTTTGAAAATATCTCAATGACAGAACAAAATACGGCCTGTTTGACTTGTACTTCCACGTACTTGATTGACATGTTAAATTAAGAAACAAACAATTCTGTCCAACCGTTCACTTTCTTATCAATATAATATGTTAATTTAGAGGACTTCAAGTGCTAGTAGTGAAAAAAATAGTATATATACCACGGTAGAGAAATCTATTATTGCCTTCGCACCTTACACCCCTCGGCGCAAGCGCCTCGAGATGTAATCTTGGTGCTCAGGCAATAATACTGTACTTCTCTACCTTGATATATAATGTACTATTAGTTTACTTTGTTAATCCAAAAATAAATTATTATCGTTGCATTGTGTGTGAAGTGGTGTAAAAACAGAAATCCAAAAATGTAAAAAATATATTAGGTAGTTGTTCCATTTGAAAATTCAGTGGGTACCAGAGTAATTTCCGGTGAAACGTTACAAAGATAACTTACTTTTAAATGTTTCTATTAACTCCTCACACTCCAATTCTTTGAGGATATCGTCCATCTTATCCTATTTTGTACGGTCACGTGTATGGCACCTATGCATATAGAAATAAATTCATTTCATCCGAAGCAGGGCTGTGATTGCTAGTACAATTGTACTAAATATAGTACATTCTAAGTACACTTAGTACGCTAGTACTCCTTTAACAAATCTAGTACGCTTTGGGATCAAATAATTTTACAGTTAGGGGTGCAAACAAATACACTAATTTTAGAATCGCCTGAAGCATTTTATTGCACTAAGAACAACAGAAGGTCCTCCTTTCACCGTTCACGTCAAAATTTATGATACCTATTAATATTATACAGTCTACAGACCTGTTTACTTCTTTGCCATGACTCATCAGTTAATTCTTATCTCTATAATGAGAAAAACAGAGTACGACACTATCTCGCTGTCCGCAATACTTACCTTGCGCTTTTCTACACCCAGACCGCTTATTAGATTGCCGCGAATCGCAACCCGTTTGAACCAGTCAGTGTTTTCAAATTTGTTTATTATTAAGTTTCTTATTTATTTTCGTACCTACTTACGGAAGTGGGCGCAGCACGCAGTTGGTTAGATTTTTGTTTGAAATGGACAAGTAAGTATGAAAAAAAAATAAATTACTTAGTCTTTTAATACAACTTATAGGTTTGTGGTAAAAAATAAAAGAAACAGAGATTCATCTGTGTCAAATGAGCCGCCTAGTGCTGGTAACGGTAACACTGCACCTGTAGCTTCCACATCTACGTCCCGTGATAGAGATCCTGGTGATGTGGATGTCATATCAGAGTCAGAAACAATCGAGGAAACAATAGTTAATGAAGACCATCACAGACAAAAGAAAAAAAGTTACAAGCAGAAGTTCCGATCAGAGTGGTTGAAAGAATTTTTGTGGCTCGAGCTTAAGGATGGCAAGAATTACTGTAAAGTTTGTGCCATGCATATTAATGGAAATGTTTGTCATCTTAGGCGTCACGAGACAAGTACATCACATGTAACGAAATATAAGGCTGCAAAGAAGACTCCGCAAATTACATCATTATTAATACCAAATGAAGATGAGGTTCACTTGAGCAAAAAAATATCTTATGCAGAAGTAAAACTGTGTGCTTACATTGCCGAGCACAATTTACCCTTATCGTTAATGGATACTTTGCCTCAATTATGCCAAGATATTTTTCCGGATTCTACAATTGCCAAATCATTAAAAATTAAAAGGAATAAATGTACGGAAATAATTGTAAAGAAAATTGCTCCATTGCTTAGACAAGACCTCATCAATGATTTAAAAACAAGAAAGTTTTCCATAATCATCGACGAATCCACAGATGTGTCGACAAAAAAAAACTTGGCAATTGTTTGCCGATACTGGAAAAATAATAAAGTTGTGGATAATTTTTTGGGACTGGTTGAATTGGAAAGCTCAACTGCACAATCCATATTTAATGTGTTAAAAGACATTATGGACACTTCACGTATCCCATACAAAAACTTGGTAGCTTTTGGAGCCGATAACGCTGCAGTGATGCAAGGAAGTATAAATGGTGTACAAGCACTTCTAAGAACCCTATGTCCAAACATAGTTGTAATTGGTTGCAGTTGTCACTCGTTGCACTTATGTACTAGCCAAGCTACAAAAAAGTTGCCAAGTACAATTGAGCAATTTACGAGAGACATTTATGCTTATTTTGCACATTCATCAAAGAGGCTAAATGAGCTAAAAGAGTGCCAAGTATTTGCCAATGAAAAACCACACAAAATTTTACGCCCCAGTCAAACCAGATGGTTATCATTGCAGGTTTGTTTTACAGTTAAATCGATGCTATTCTCATATTAATTAACGTTATCATTTTAGGCAGTGGTTGATCGAATATTGGAGCAATGGAATCCTTTAAATTTATACTTCCAACGTGCTTCTTTGGAAGATAATTTGCCAACAGCAAAGGCAATATTAAATGCCCTTAGGAATCCAATTTATAAATTATATTTGTTATTTTTGTCACATATTCTTTCATTGATTAATAAGGTAAATCTAGATTTGCAAAGTGAGAAACCTAAGGCACCTATATTGTTGGAGGAACTACGCACTTTATATAAAACGATTCTCAAATATTTTATTAAAAAAGAGATTTTGGATAGGCAAGAAATAATCGATATCGACATAAAAAAGCCAAGTAGTTATATTGATATTAAGTCGATTTATTTTGGTGCAAATGCTGAACTATATCTGTCAAATCTCAATGAAAATGATATTACTAATAATGATTTGCATTCCTTTAGATTAAGATGTTTAGATTTTTATATAGAATTATGTACAGAAATTAGAAGAAGGTTTAATTTTAAGGACAAACATTTAAATTTTATTAGTAACTTTGTACCTAAAGTTGCATTATCAAAATTATCATTAACTGAAGGATTCACTTTGTTTCCAGACATTAACCTGAATTATGACATTGTAAACCAGGAATGGCAATTGCTTAGTGAATCAAAAGAGTTGCACAAACATTCCCATAATTTAGAAGAATTTTGGTCCGCTGTTAATGTAACAAAAAACGAATTAGGTGAGCCTATATATGGAAATTTAATGGAATTGGTAACTGTAGGTTTAATTACACCTCACTCTTCTGCAACGGTGGAACGAGTTTTCTCTCAGATGTTCCTAATTAAAACCGATATTAGAAATTCATTATTAGTGGAAACTGTTGAAGCAATTTTGCATCTTCAAATATCAGTAAAACAATCTGGATCAACTATGTTGTGGGATCCTAGAACTTACAAAATTTGTTAACAAAACAATATATTGAATTAATACCAAAATGTTTTTCTAAAATAAATGTATCAACAAATGGGAAGTTTTTCATTGTTAGGTAGTACCTACCACCACATTATATGACATGAAATTCCCTAGATAGTAGATATTTCCAAAATAACACAATCGGTCATTTTCTTCCTGAATTAACGAAAAAAAAAATTTTATTACTAAGTCAATTTAGAATTGAAATATCTATTTAGTACACTGCAGCGAAATTCAGTACATTTTTGTTAAACCGTTGGTACGATAGTTTGACATCGAGTAACAGCGCTG
>NW_022171250.1:0-524 GCF_008802855.1 Photinus pyralis | reverse complement strand
TAACAATATACATCACTAGTTATCAATGAAATCAAATATTAAGTTAGATATCAAAGCGATTAAATGTGAAGATTTCTAGGGAAATCTAGTGCATTAAAGGCACTTCCCATAGTCAACTATATGCAGGTGCGATAGGTGGATAAACCGTGTGAAGCGCGGTTTATCACACTTTATTTATTAAGTTTAAAGAGCGGTCTCGAAGCTGTTGGCCTAAGGGAGGAATATTCATGGTACAGATAGCAGCTGTTGAGCCTTGGAAAGTTGAACTTGGTTGAACGTTCGGGAGTCGCTGTTATTAAAACAAAAGGAATGACGAATCGATGCACAGGACACATAATTAATTTATTGGTAGTTTGCTACTAGCCATTAGCCAAGCAAGAAATTTTGACCACGTCCTCCACGTGATAAAGAAACGTTCAATGACCGTAGCGTTCAAATCTACTCAAACTGACACAATCTGTCTTTATTTAAACACCTCATAAACAGATTTTGTTTATCAGTTTTAGCGTACTCCAAACAATGCA
>NW_022171249.1:0-414 GCF_008802855.1 Photinus pyralis | reverse complement strand
GAAATATCTGTGCAGTAAAATATCTGCCTTTGAGAGTGGGACAAATGGGTGGAGCTATAATTATTCGTATCTATATTTTAAAAGTAGCGACATCTGAGCGGACTCACTTGTCATAACTGGCGTATGCAGAACCTTAAGTAGGTACTCAATTGTGCTTTGTACTGGTACCGACACGTAAGAAGGCTACAGACGACTATGCGCACACGACGAATTAGAGTCTGCAGGAGGATCCATCTGACTCTATGGCGCACCAAAATGTGCAATCAATAAAATATGAATAGTGGGGATACGGGATCTGTTGACTTCTTACGTGCCGGGTATGGTTCTCCCTGGTATACTGACAATGTGCACATTTTAAATCGTTTGAAAAGAAATGTCGTTTCAGAACATATGTTCAAGATTTGTTGCAAAATA
>NW_022171248.1:0-432 GCF_008802855.1 Photinus pyralis | reverse complement strand
TTGCATTTATACTTAAATAAATACGAATTTATTAAATTGGGTCCATCATTTAGAATAACCCTGTATAATAGGGAATACAATAGCAGTAACTTTTCTTAAATCCAGGAAGCATTCGAAAGCTTTATCTTATTTTATTGACAGACAGATGATTATTAAACCTGTGTCTCATCAATAGAGCTTTCTCATATAATTGTAATTGTCTATACTGAACAAACAAGAATTGGGTTTAATAAGTTTTGGCGGATTTCTTTATATTAAAAGTACTTAATGCTCTTACTGTCTTCATGTTCATGCCAATAAATCCAATCGTTTGTAGGTATACGAGTAAGTATTACCGCATTTACCATAAAAGTAAGATTTTACAAAGTAACTTGGTCAGATTGTCTTTAAGTAGTTAAGTACCTATAACAAAGAATTCAGTGTGTCTTTCAT
>NW_022171247.1:0-22431 GCF_008802855.1 Photinus pyralis | reverse complement strand
GCATCGAATGAGATATAAATATTGGAAATCGATATCGTAAAATAAAAAGTTATGAGAGTTCAAAGTGCGCACTTTTCATCTGCTACACGAATTTTGGAAGTTGACGGTCATTTTTCTAAAAACTGTGCATAACAAGGTACGTAAATTGAATGCTTTAGATTCTGCTATAAATGTACTTTCATTTTACAAAAGGAATGATTGATGTATATCGCTTAGTTGCTGAGAAAATAAATACTTTCAGTGGTCTAATCGCGCGCGCGAAAATGAGTAAATTTCAACTTTAGTGGCCTATAACTTTTGTCAGGACCACGGGAAAATGTCGTAAAGCGAGATTCTGAAGGTTCAAACATTTCTGAACAAAATGGTGTGGGTCCCAATTCTTTCTACTCCGAAAAAATTTTTTGAACGATTTCGCGGCTCTCTCCGCTGCACTAATACGATACAGGACCAGAACCGAATCAATCAGATGGCGAACAAACAGTCTTCCGCATTATTTAAAGGAGTACGTGCGTGCCTTGTAATTTATTTTTACATTTGTAACCGTTTATTTGCACTAAATGCCATTAAGTTGTAAATTAACCAAACGGAATCTTGAAGTATTTACAATCGCGAATGAGAAGAAAAGAAACTTATCACGAGCATAAACGTCATCTATTACCTGTTGTAATTGCTATTATATTTATAAGTTCCGACTACTAACAGCACTCTCGGATAGTTTTAACTGTTTTTGTTGGGAGAAAAAACGCCAGGGAAATTAATTTTTTGTAAGACATGGATGGGTTTATTGCCCGTTGCACAATATACATACCTATTGTTATCCAAGTGTTTTAGTAGGCCGTTATTTAAATTTTCAACAAGAATTGCATTCAAGTATTCACATAAAATCTTTTCGCGCCAATAAAATATTCAGTTACCAAAGATCGTGCCGTTTGCATAAAACATTTGGTCCCACAATTACTTTAGGGATTAATGGTTTAAAAAGGAATTGTACCAATTGTTATATAGGTACGAGGATTCTACTTTATGCAACGATCTGCACCTCTCAACCTTTCCGGTCTTAGGAAGTGGTATAGTTTCCATTCGGACACCAGAAGATAAATCATCGTAGGAAGCTGCTTCAATGGAGATCTAATAAATCCGCACTGTTCCAAAAGACTGAAGGGCGAATTGGTACCCCAAAAAAGATTTGGTAAACTAGTAGATAATAATCGTTGCAGTTATCAATACACAAATTGTCTTTTTTTTTCGGTTTGTACGCTCAAAAATTTTAGCGTACATAAAATGCAGCCATAACAGGGTTATTCTAAATGATGAACCCAATTTTAAAAATTCGTATTGATTAACACAAATTCAAAATGCGCAATGGTGTGCGGTCAGTAGTTCAAAACAAATACAAATTGAAACTTGAAGCTGGGTTGCACAAAGGATTCGAATAAACACAATTCATTGATCGACATTGATCGATAAATTTATTCCGATACACATGAAACAAAATTAAAACAAAATCCCTGAAAGAAATAAAAACTTACAAAGTTTGTTTGACCATAATATCCCGCACGCAGACGGTTGAAAAATAAAATAAGAAATCCTAAAATTCGTTAAAGGTTTTATTAAGCTGACAACTAGTTGTCTTCTCACACTCGAACTTTTTCTGAATACGGACAATAGTTCTAAAAACGTTCCACAAACTTTTACTTCTTCACTTGATGATGATTTAAACCTTGCTTATCTTCTTCTGCGTACTTTAATAAGAGACCGACGAACTACGTTAACAAACCAGATAGAACAGATTGTGTGAGATTTAGCGTAAACAAACTGCACGCTTTTTTGTCGTCGCGAAAACTAACGTCGTGCAGTAACCGCTTCGTTTCTACGTTGTCTCCGGTATTTAAGAAAACGCCACTTCCACTATCAGATAAACCCCTTCTTCAGGTTTTTTAAAAACACCGCCAATCACAATTAGACTTGATAACGCCAGCTTCGAAAGAACGCACCAAACGTCCCCACTTACGCCTAAATAACACGCAATTTTTCGAAATACCTTATCTCTTAACAGTGATAAGAACACGAGCGTTAATTAAATTTCTTCCGATAAAAACGATCTAAATAAAGATTTCACAAAAGCGATCAATTTTAAACAAGAATTATGCAATTACAAAACTTCTAAAAGGAAAAACAACACTGAGACACAAATTCAAATACAATAAATCAATTCGTAAATAATCCACCAGATTTGCACTTAATATTCTCCTATGCAAAGTGCACCGTCATTCTTTTTTGTGCTTAGACTGAAATAACGTCTACATGATGTTTACAAAACACTGTACACCATTGAAAAGAGGAGTTTCCAAATTTTTTAAACACATTTATAAATGTTTCATGTGCCCACCGTGTGCTGCACCACGAAAATCTAAGCGGCAGGGACTCGGACTCAAATGAAATATCGGTTCAGCTTCTGTTTATATTTAAGCGAAAATATTTATAACCGGTTCGGTTTCGGTTTAAAAAAATAACGGTTCGGTTCTGCGCATTTTTTTCGGTCCATAACGGTTCTTCTAGTTTTAGAAAGTATGGCATTAATAGGTGTGAAAAAGAAGTAAAAAGTCATGAATACCAAAATGTGACGTATCGTCAGTGTAGCTAATTTAGGACAAGGAGAATAAAGGAGGAAGGGGGAAATAAGTATGTATTTAAAGTTAATTTATTAATAAAAAACAGAAAAAGACACAAAAACTTATGTAAAAAAATTATGTATGGAATATTGTTCTATTTTTATTTTTTAAAACCTCGCCCCTCTTTTTATTATTTATATTTACAATAGTGGCTAAATTGCCGCCACCGTCACTCGAACTGCCTTCAATTTGTATAATCCACCGATGGCAATCGTAGAGTAATATTTTATCAATTTTCAGGACGTGTTTTCCGGGGCGTCCTTTAACTTCCAATAACCTTTTTGAACCGTAAAAAACCGAAAAGAACCGAAAGAAATAATAGGGGTTCCGGTTCTCAAACGCAATGTATTCGAAACGTCATATGACGATGACCGAATAATTTTAATAACCCTCCTGTCGTAAAAGGGTCAGGAATTCCAATTGCCACCCAAAACGAAGAATTTAAACCGCAAACGTCATGGAGCATCCCCGAGCGTAACGGATTTTATATCCAACGGGCTCCCCAGACGCATTATTATCGTCGAACATTTGTCCTATCACATAAACAATATGTTATCAATTCTTATCTTATCCAAAAACGTGTTCTATTTTATACAGAAAATAATGCCTAACAAATAATCTCTAAAGACCAGGACATTCTACACAACAAACACCTGCACCTTTATCATATTACAATGTCTTATCAAATTAAATAAAGGCCATAGTTTGGTATTTTGTAATAAGGGTCTGCAGCGTTTTCACATGAATTAGGGTAATTAATTTACAGGGACGTGAGTTTTTTTTCAAAATATTTTAGGTTTTTTACGAAAGCTTGATCCCATGGTCTTACTACTGTCATAAAAGTGCCATCTTTCGAGGACTAATTTTAGTGAACACATAATTTCACTGCTATGAGCAATGAACATAAATTCACTTTTAATGTACGGTATTTTTTGTATTGCCTTTATTACATTTTGACCCTGTGTAGGGTGGTGCACTAATTATTGTAATTAATTATTTTTGTTTGGGTTGTAAATTATGTTTGTTCTATTGGGAAACTGCAATTGCATACGTATAATTAAAAGCGTGACTGTCGAATTAATTTTTCGTTTTTGGCACGAATCTTGCTTAATAAATTCAAATCGAACGGTAGGTACATTATAGATAGAGAGCCCCCACAGTTTCTCTACATTTTTACAATTTAAATACAAAGAACTAATTTACACCATAGGTGCCTACTTTATCGTATATTAATTAACAAAGGCGTGTGGGTGAGTGTCGTATTTGAAAATGCATAAATAAAATTACTGTGCGGTTTTTTCATACTCTCAGAATGGCACAAATTTTTTTATGGTCAAACCAGTAGTACCTGCAAGTTTATAAAGCTTTTGTTTTATTGACGCTCCACAATTTCCGCTTGTGCGACCAGCGTATGCATTATTATCACCAATTATTGCATTGTTTTTCAGTCACGTCTGCCCTACTTTCTACAATAAATGCATTCGATAAGTACTTAACAAATTCCTCGTTTGAAAATAACCTTAACGGCGGCGGGCGTTAGTTTCGAGATCTACATTATTTACGAAGCACGGAAAATTTATATCGCATTTCATTTGTAACGTGCAGATTAACTTTTCGTGCAATCGGAAGATTTGCATAAACTGGACTGCCAAGTACGACACACCTTTTGCATTTTGTAAAAACTCTTTTTTTTGATATTTTTTATTCAACAGAAACTTTTGTATTGGTTGCAAGAAGATGTACCTAAAAAAGGGGTTGGCGGCCATATTAACAATAAAAACTATCACGTATGTTTACGAACCAAGTACATTTTGAGTTTCTCCTTTACCCCTATTGGTACCCTAAATTAATAAATGAATAAATATGTCAATTTCATTTAAAATAACATACTAGGAAATCAGGGCCGTACCCAAGGGGGGGTTAGCGGGGTTGAAACCCCCTCCGAAATAATAAAGGAAAAGAAAATTATTAATCGCAGCCAGCAGCCGACTACAGAAAATTCGTGGTTTGGCTTCGGAAATGATAGCGAAAATCGGAGCGTGCATCATTTTCTATTTCTGTACTTTATTTTTCTAATAACAACCCCCCTCGAAAAAATATTTCGGGTACGGCCCTGTAGGAAATATTGGACTCATTTATAGGAATATTCAAACAGAGTTTAATTATACTATGCGAGATTGCTAAAATTCTGTCAATTCATAATCACCGACTCGTTTTTATTATTTACTCACACAAAAATGTTAATTTAAAGACCTTAAAGAGAACGGTAGTTATTTGGAATACAAATCAAAGAAATTTCATTACCTTAATTATCGTTTTTTATGGATCGAAGTTTCCCTATGACACAATTTCAGTACTGTATTTTCCACTAGGATGCTCCCCTCAAAGCTGGATAATACAAAATGATAATTATATGGTCTGCTTTCATCCAGCGGTAGCTGCACTCTTGACATAAGTTTTTTTATTGCATCACAAGGCCAAACAAATTCAGTATGGCCCAATAAATCTACTTCATCTGTTCAAAAGTTCGCTTTCAAATTGGAATTTCTAATTGATTGAATCGTCACTCCAATCTTTTGATTTACTCTCAGGAAAAGTCCGCTTGTACTGTTAAAATTGTTTTATTCAGTTCTAAGTACTAATTTGAAGGTATTACCTTTATGAAGAAAGTTTGCAGAACACCCTGTTAATTCACCTGCCGACGAAGCCTCGGTGTTCGCGATATAACTAATTGGAGTAGGTACTCTTTTCGTAGTGTTTATTCGCCGACCAAAAATGAAGAAAAACTTAAAGATACCAAAATACCAAAAGTTTAGAAATTAGTGTATTGATCCCAAAGAAATTATAATTCGATTCGATTAATGGGTAATTAATGGACCTAAAACTTGAGAGGTTCCACCCTGTATATACAACTTACGACGATACATACATTTTTGAGAGTTGGCAACCATGCAATTTCTAGATCGGGAAAAGCTGCCTGCGTCATCTAGAAAGCACGAACGTGGGTTACGTTGGGCATCTTGTCTTGAATGGCGGCCGTGAACGCGTCGCTCCATAAATGTTTGTTGTTATTTTGTGTGTTTTGAATGCAGGTAGTAATCTTTGCATTTCTTTATATCGTATTTGTGTTTTGTATGCCACATTTTATACTTTTTGTGTGTGTGAATCTTGTTTTTGAAATTTACTTGGTTTAACCGCAATGCAGAATCACATATGTGATACCGTTATGCTATTGTTCGTAATTGTTTACGTTTTTGGTGTAATGCTTGCTTAATTTATGTTGATTACTTGGTCTTGTCCCTGAAGTAACATTCATATAAGTTTTGATCATTTTATTTTAATATGTGGAAATTACCGATTCGTTTGATGTATGTACTGACTTGTTGTTTGTAACTAACAATTTTCTCCGTGAATGAAGCAGTCACGGGGGTGGTAAAAACTGTAGCCAAATTGAGCTACGACACCTAATTCCGTGATTGTCTTCGACTTCAACTGTAGGCTCGAAACCCCGAAACCAGGGGCGGGTTACCTATCTTGCAGGAGCGGGATTACGCTAATCAAAGCTCTTCAGTTTAGAATTAATGTGCGATAAATGAGTGACGATTCAATAATTTCCACATATCTTGTTTTTAGTTAAATTTGCTTACAAGGCATGTAATTTTCCATCGTGTTTTTAACAAAAAGACTTTATTGCACCAAAGATGTGTCACATCCTGTGTATTTCACCCTTTCTTAGAATCTTGGTACCTGCTTACCTGACCCATAATTCCCAAAACTTGTTTTTAACCTATATGTTACCTCTTGAAGTTTACCTGCTACTTTTTGCGATGTTATAATTTTATGTTACGCATTCACATCATTACAAACAATTAATTTTACTACACAATTTAATATTAATTTGACGGCTGGTTTTTTTATTGGTAAGTTCTTTTTTCCCCAGCCTATTTCTATTTTTATTCGCTGCACTACCATTTTCAAAGTTTATTTTTGCAATGTAATTTATTTCGACTTAAATTTCCGAGCTTTTACAACCAACAATAGTTGCGATCACTATTAAACAAACTTTTCACAATTTGAGTGTTTTATTTTACGTTCCTTCCCTACTGTGCATCAGGTCAAAGCGTTGTCTACAACTAACGTAAGGAAGTCTTGCCTTAGATATTTGATCACGTGCCACTTTTCAAATTTAAACGGGATCTTGTTTAGTTTTAGAAAGAATAGTCATTCGGGTGGCCATTTTTAAACGTTGCGGGTTGACTTTATTTCCGTGTTCTTGTAGTGTGAAGTTAGCGTAGAACCTGGGGGTTAAGTACACTACAAACTTAATAATATTTATTCTCTCTCTAGCAAGAGAGCTTTCGATGGCTGTAAAATGTATTTAATTATATTCCTACAGGAACGGTTGCAAACCGGATAAATTCACTACAAAATGTACATGCATTATCGGCGATAAGATAAAAAATTAAACAAAATTAAACCACACAAAGCTCATTCCTGGCCTCCTAGAGAAAATAAGTAAATTCAGAAACTACTTAGTCACGAAGCGCCCAACTTAAAACCCTTCTAAGTACCTGGTGTTCAGCAAAGCTGTCGACTCCACAAATATACAGTGTGGTCATAACTTCGGGTACGAAACTTTAAGGCGGAAAACGTATGCTTCGTTACACTACAGTAATTTCTACTGCTCCTTTTAATTGCAAGGTAAGCTTTTTGTTACTTTCCGTTTCATTAATTATAAAGGGGGATATTGTTTCGCTTTCCTGCATTTGCTTTTCAGTAGATACCGCTACCGAATCCGATTATTTGCTGTTTCCGCTTAGGAAAATTGTTGTGCGCTTTAATTTTGTTGAAGCATTGACCAGTAACCGGGCGCTGCTTGCCCTTTACAATTCCTGGAGCTGTCGTATGCCAGAATAGTCGAACATAAACGATTACTCTTCGATCTTGTTAGTGATGCAATTGCATTGATAATATCAAAACGGTATTGTTTCTTAGAGAGTGAATTATACATTATAAATATTGGCTATAAAAAAATATAACGCGATATGGCTATTACTAGAGGCTCGAAGTTTGGAAACTGCAAAGGAAAATAAAACTGAATTGAATGCATTCAGGAAGAGTCACTAGGAGATACGGCCTATTTATTCCCTTGCCATAATTAGTATCTGCGCCATGCGAAAATTTCGCATGATTAACTTTAAAGTAAGTAATTACACGAAGAAGCTATTAATTGCATTATTAGATAATGGAATGAAATCGCTAAAGTACTTAATGAGTAAGGAACTATTAAGAGCCTTCGTGTAGCATGACGATATTGTATGTTTTATGACAGAATTGTTATTGGCAAATTAAACACGTTCATACGGGAAGATTTCACAATTCCCTATCGTTTCACCCACGCTCTGGGTGGAGTTTTTCATAATAATATGGAATATTTCAACGCCCCCAATTGCAGGTGGTTTGGCTTGTTTTTAACAATTCCAGTTATAGAGGAGATAACTTCGCAGTTGAGCGTATTTTGAAACAATAAGTCTATCGATCCGTTAAAAAGTTTGAGATCTCAGTTGTGAGTGAATGAAGAGGAATAATTTTATAATTCAAGTGCGTTTCTGCGCATGCGTGTTTCTACTTTTTTTATTACCAACCAAATTTAAGATACATATGCGCAGAGCAGAAAATGAGGAATAAAGTGTTGTCAAAAATTACCCAAATAAATTATTATTATATTATAATAATTGTACCAAAATGTGAATTAACGTATGTCTTTATTAATTGCAGATGATAGTGCGCATTTTTGGAGATGGAGCACCAACTGACGTTCCTGTTACGCCGGACACGACATGTTCTGATGTCATCGAATGCTGTCGCGATCCCGGTGATGAGTCCTGCAATTTAGTCGCTGTATGTCCGCAACGGGGAGGTGAGAATAATTGAAAATTAATTCATTTTGCAAAGTAGTTGTTAAATGAAAGAAATGGTAGGATATCAATTAATCCATTCGCTTTTGGAGCTTCCTTCGCACAAACGAACGGCTCGTTAGTTGGACTTCATTTGCATAGAAATTAATAATGACCTAACACATAAATAACTACTGTACTGTAAGCAATTTGAGAGTTGACGTGTGGCAAGAACAAAATGGCGCAATTAATTTCGACTGAAAATTTCAAATAGTACCTAATCGTTATTATTGTCAAGATATCATGTTCAATATAGCTAAACGTGGGCACAAACATATTCCATTGTGATTTCTCATTTGAGGGATTAAAGTGTTACCTACGTTAATATCTCTGACGAAGTCTTGCTAATTAATAACCTAGTTGGGGGTTATTTCGATATTCTCGTACTCTTTTACAGTTAATATTGGCGAGAATTAGAAAAAATAGCATATTTATGTACCACAAGTTATTTTTGTTCCCATTTAGATGATAAACCACTCGTTTTTGTCTTGCGGTTCAAATATCCCGAGAGCAATAAATGTAACTTCAATCCATGGTTACATAATACACTACTGCATGAGTTGTATAAATTAAGGTGTAACCTTCTAAATTTATATAGACGTATTGGTATGCGCCCCACGTTGGGCGCCAAATAAAAATGCTATGTTCCCCCCACGTTGGTCGCCAAATAAAAATACCATGTGCAATGGCAAATGGTCAATAAAGCACACACAAGCACTTTCCACCTAGCTCCGTTAAATTGAGGTATTAACAAAACCTTTAAAAGAAATAATTATAATTTTTCTAGGGCACGTCTAAACCATGACGAGAATTTCGATATTGACGTAAATTTTTTATTAATTTGCAAAATTCAGCAACCTCCACCGGCCCAAAAATTAATTAACAAATTTTTAATTAACACCTTATTTGTAATTCTGTATGTTAGAAAAATTTAACATGAATACATTTGACTAGGTCGTAATTCGGGCTCGATTAAACACAAAACTAACCATTTACAGATGAAAGAAATGTATTCGACATAAATCAATCAAATAACCTGAAAGAAAAATAGGCGCTCGGGGCCAGATACACACCACGCAACAAACGATCGAATAAAGAAATTAAGTTTATATACTATACACTTCTAATTACCTGAATTTAAATAATCCTTCTCATCCGGTCATAATTATACTTTTCAACAAACAGACGCGCTAACACATAACACAAACGCCAAGCTGAGGATGCTTCTAAACTTCACTTCTTTGACTTTACTTATAACTCGACCGGAGATAATTTTTACAATAACAATAAACTAAATCAAACCTTTCACTAAAATAACCAAAATAAATGCCATTATTTAAACAAAATAATCAACATTAAGTAATTCCGATACAAAATAGAATTGACCCCGAATTCAAATAATATGAACAGATTTGCGTTTAACCTTACAATTAACGTGGCGAGATAGCACAAAGAGTCAAAGCGCGAGACCCGAGTGCTGTGGGCAGGTGTTCATCCTCTTCTGAAATTGCACAAATCCCAAGACAATAATACAAAAATCTTAAACTTCATTTATTTTATAAGTGAGCTTTGAGTACATTCAGAAGGTTCCACAAATTATTGATTACTACCTCTAGAAGGTCGTGCATGCTTATTTCTAATTATAATATTTTAGGCTGCTGTCTAAGTTTAACACGAGAGTTGCAAAAGTGCGTCAATGAGTCACTGAAGGGTGACCTTTTTGCTGGTACTATGCTTTATTGTGAGTTCTTTAATAATAAGTAAGAATAAAAGATTTGAACTAAGCACTTGATATTGCAGTGCTTATCCTCGCCATCTAATATAGTCCAGTCAAATTACGGTTTGGGCTGGATGTTGTCACTTCACTCAACGACACCAAGCGTATCCTATGTAAAAATCCGCAGATTCCGAAAATCATAGTCCCCCTTAATTTCTTAATATACTATTGTGTTCGTTTTGATAAATAATTCAACCTCACCTGATTCTTAGCGCAGATGCAGCCCTACTCAAAGTCTTTTGGTCACATGATACAACTTTCCGCATCTGCAATCAATGTGACATCGCGTGTTTATATAGAAAACTTGGAAGATACATAGGTATTAGCATTGAATATCCATATTCAATGGTATTAGTATTGATATGATACCACCAATTGATACCTATTTAACATGAAAATATTATTTTGAGTGGCTTGATTGCGGAAGCGAACAGTATAAAAAATTAACTTCATAATGAATGGTCAGATTGTGAGAGACGCAAGAATGCATGTGATAGACTGCAGGCACAATTTGCGAATTTGGTCGTCACTTCTTTTTCAAGAATTGCTAATAAACACTTTGTTGTTTTTTTACGCTGTAGCAATCGTATCTATATAGACACTTAAACTCCAAATAAGCAAAGGTGAATTAAGTATATATTTAAATCGTTATGCTGTTATGTAATAATACCTAATAGTTCTAATGATTCACCCGGTATAATCAGGTCTTGTCATTATCCATTAACTTTAGCTGGTTACTAATTTCCTCGGGGACGCTTACCTATTAATGTAATTTCTACCATTGGAAGCTAAATTTAATGCACACCCCAACCCTAATCCTCTAATTAGTATAAGTTGTAACATGTCACCCTATGAGATCGGATACCACGTATAAGGGAAGTCGTTAAAAATGACTATATTCCGCACTTTATATTTCCCGTCTACTGCATTAGCCGGTAATAGTATTTGCTAATATCCATAGCGCGTTCTTTGAAACGCTGTCTTATTAACGATCACGATGTAATTAGCGTAACGATATGTGGCGTTTTATTTAATAACGCCTTTGAGTATGTTATAAATCAACAACTTCGCATGATTATGCAACGCGAATTTCCTTATACTTATTAGTATTAAGCCAATAGTGTCAGTTTAATTGGTATCATTTTTCAAATATTTTTTTTTGTGCAACTGTCCAAATATGAACAACCCATTTGTATAAAAGACAATTAATTTATGTTTTCGAAACCCTTGGTTTACACGTTCTCCTTCTCTCTGCCACACTTAAACTGAATTTATCTGGACCCCTAACAAACAAATTTGGATTTCACTGGCTGGATTAATTTACGTTTTTGGTTTCAGGTAGTCAAATCCAATGTAATTGTTACAGATCTGGAGAAATGCAGTATAATGGGGACGTAGCCTTACATATATTGATTTCAATATTTAAATTTGGCGCCATTCACGCAAAAGCTACTGAGAACATACACGAGATGGCGCGTCATTTTTACATTATATAAAGTCATTAGACATTATAGTACAGCTTCCATTCTAAGTTTGTTGTTCCATGGTTATAGTCCATCAGCCAGTCGACATGACGGTATAATTTGCGGGTACCAATTTTCCTTTTTACAGTAGTTATACAGGTGTATTAGGATGCCAAAAAAACCATGATTGCCATCTCAAAGCGGTAGCTAATAGAAATGGCGGTCAATCAAAGATGGCGGATGTTGAGTTTTATAAAATCAACTATATCTCTGGAATTATTGATCCATTTTCATTATTCTTTTTTTTTATGAAAGCTCTTTATATGTGCTATAAATATTATTATAAAATTATAAAATCAACTGTTAATAAGAAATTTAAAAAAATGTTTTTTTAAATTTTTTTTCCGAAGTTTCTTTACTGCCTGTATTAATACACAATAAATGGTAAAATTATGCGCATATACATGTAGAATATTAGTGAAAAATATGCAAACAGTTTTGATATATACGCACACATATACAAAATTATATATGTTGCATAATTTCTAATAAAAGAGAAATTACGATAAACAGTAGCAATAAGACGTTTCTCTAAGTTTTCTGCACGAAATGACTGTCTCCTGTCGCTAAGAATTAATTTATAAGCACTAAGCAGAGAAACTTCTCTCTACATCAACAAAAGTAATAGGTGCATTAGAAAACGACAAACTATTGGGAGCAATTTCCAAACCTTCCACAATATCACCCATCAACACCGTAGAGAAAGAGAAAGATAAAATAGTTTGGAAATGATGAAATTAAACATCAATTAAATCAATAAATCTTCCTTCCGGCTACTGCAGTATGTTTCATGATCGCGTCCGTTATAAAAATCCGCAAAAATATATTAAAAATTCAAATTAAAATCGATTAAATCTAACAAAAATTTAAATACATCTTAAAATATGCAAAAATAAATTCGGTTTAATCGCAAATGTTGCAAACCGAAAATACACAAAATCTCATAAGAAGTACACCCAAAAATAAACGATATTCATTTTGCATATAAGTATTCACAGCTTTAGCTGTACAACAAATTGAATAAAAATAAAAATAAAATGAGTGCTTCCAAACATCAAGAAGATGGTGAAAATATGCAAAAATATATGTATCATATGTGGAGAGATTTCACCTTTTAGTGAATTGCACTCTCCAAAATACATGCAATCTTAGGTAGTGTTAAATAACGTTGCAGTACAAGAATTTTCACCGTCTTACTAAACTAGGAGATACATCGGATAAACTGTTGTACACTGTGAAGACTTCTTCTGATAGTGAAAGTTCAATCTCATAACAACCAATCCAGAAGCGTTTGAAACGAAAAAAATCAGGCCTACGAATTCAATATAAATATAAGAAGGAAAGCCGATCTATGGAACCATTACTTCAGGTTCTTCACCTTAGCACTGAGAAGAAACTTCATGAAATTACTAAATACAGAAATCATTGTAGTTACGTCTACAGATATACTGTAGCTGAAGAGGCACGATCAAATACCAAATGATGATGAAATTGGTTGTAATTGTAATTGGTGGTAATTGGTGTGGATTATGTTTCTACATATAACTTCACTTCACTACTTTAAACTTTAATTGAACTTGTATCTCAATTTGGACGACACTGGGTTCGTTGTAATTACAGATGTAAAATTGGCTCTTTAATGGTGAAAAAACTTCATTTAACGAGTACTGGGAAAACCTTAAAGAAAGGCTTCAGATAAGCGACGCCTGCTCGATAAACACAGCACTTCCATTAACTTCTTCGTAAAACGTGAAACACGTTTCCGCTTAACTTTAAACAAGAACTTTACAACTAATAAGACTGACTGTCTTGCACTAAATACGATCAAATACGGCCTTTAGTCATAACTTCAGCAAAGAGTTTGTTAATATTGATGGAAAGGTGTATATTGTGCCAGATAATTTGACATAGATTATGTGAAAACAAAAAATACATTGGAAAATTGTACGTCAAAATCAAAGAGATGCTATTCCGGAAGCAGCAAAAAGATGAAAGATAACCCTAAGTTTGGCTTCCATATCACCTCACGTAGAATTACCAAGCTGGCTCTTGATAACTACCATTATGTAATGCTATAACTTAAAGTGTACAAGCGCATGCAAACTGCCAACTTGTGGAAACGTCACTGAAGAAAAGGAAGAAGTAGCAGATTTTAGTGTATATGAAACTTTTGAAAGTAACGAAGAGGTTGATTTAGTTTTCATTAAATGTTAAGAGTTAAAAAAAATTCCGTTCGTTTACTTCATGCATTAGTTACTAATTGTTGATTTTATCGAAAAAGTAGTTATGACAATATTGTAGCACACACAAAAGCTTTCATTTAAGAAAATGATGAAGTCGGACCAATAGTTCTAAAGATAGGTATTGTAATGGAACCGAATTTGCCCGCTAAACAGAATAGTTGATTTTATAAAACTCAACATCCGCCATCTTGGATTGGCCGCCATTTCTATTAGCTACCACTTTGAGATGGCAATTATGGTTTTTTTTACATCCTAATATATGTGTCTAACCGTGGTAAAAAGGAAAATTGGTACCACCAAATTATACCATTTTCTTAAATTTAGCCATTTGGCCCATAGACTATTATATTGACATAGTTTGTGTCAGCGTCCAACACCTGCAGAATATGTTCTTCGTGTAGGAGCTATGGTGCGAATAACCCATGTAATAACCTGATCCAGTGCACCTATATAGTCTCTGTCTATAGACACTTTGGGCACGACACGATAGGTATTTATGTTGGGCCAAAGTGTTTTATTACACTTGCAGAATTTAGTGGGGTACTTACATTTTACAAGGGAAGTAGTAATAAATTTGTTGGACCTTACCTGCCAATTAATAAAGTAGTTCCTTATACATACCATACTGACAGTACCAGTTTACCAAGCTGCAGGGAATAGCCATTTTGTCAAACCGTATTTTAATGACAGCCATTAGACTTGCATATTCATCCGAGCGTGTTTATAACTACCTCAAGCTTTTATACGCTCTGTAAATAAGATTCTTTGGTAAATTGTTGTGTTAAAATGGAAAGCAATAAAGAGTTACTGTCACAGATCAATTACGAGATTTGTACTATTGTAATGTACCTACCCATATTAGATAATATATTACAGATTAAGGAAAGATACACTAATTATAAGTAGGTAATTATAAACATATTTAGTTAATGTAAAACGATAATCTTAGAACCTTCAAATAAGGATGTTCCTATCATATAAATACGTTACCAAGATCGCCATAAATCAGAGAGTGTACAAACTATAGTCAAGTCAATAGTACCTATATTGTCAAACAGATTGTGTATAATTATAAAATATATTATTAATTGCCAATAAGCAAGAAAAGTGATTGAGGTTAATTAATCCTTCCGTTGATTCCATAACACTGGTGTCAGAAGTACAGGGATTTTCGCATTACCACTTGTGCAATTCCTAAATCGGTATCGAGAAGATTTGGTCTACGACTCCACCAATTTTGACGTCACCTACACGTGCTAAACTTATTGGTCCTATTGGAAACTCGACAACCATCTCGATTCCTTCAACGTTGGAACAGCAGGAACCCCCATGGGATACCTCACCACTTCAGTGTAAGTCAGTTTTAATTTAATGCCTGTAAACACAAGACATACCAAATACGAAGAAACTCAACACCAACCCCCATCAATCATGACAAATGAGCAGACAACTAACATATCCGTTTCCCAAATATCAAAAATTGTACCTACATTCAACGGAGACAAATCCAAAACTCACGAATTTATCGATAAAGGAGATCGTGCCTTTAAGCTTTTAAAAACCGCTGAAGACAAACAACTTTTATTAGAATTAGTTATAGGTAAATTAGATGGTATCGCGAACGATCTAACTAGAAATCGCGAAATAAACGATTGGGATGCCCTTAAAAAACATTTGCTTAACTTATTTACAGACAAAAGAACTCAAGCTGATTGGTTAATAGAGTTAAATAATTGCAAACAAAATAATTACGAAGATGTTTTAAGATATTCCCAAAGAATAGAGTCAATTTATGTAAAATTATTAAACACTGTCGATAAAACTAAAGATTCAAAAACAGTTTATGAGGAAATTTATAAGAACCAAGCATTAAGCGTCTTTTTAAACGGTTTGAAGAGAGATCTTTCAATCTTAGTAAAAGCACAAAACCACAAGAATTTAGAAGACGCAATAGCTTGTGCCTTAAATGAAGAACGGGAATTAAATTCAAAATATACAAATAATTTATCAGCCAAATTTCAAAATAACAATCTAAGAAACTCAAATTATCAATTACAAAACAATTATAATGGGCAACAGAACTCGGTACGTCGAGACTACTCTTCCCACAAGAATTTTAACGCTATTCATCAATATCCACCTAACTATAGTCACTCACACATGAACTCTCCCAACCATCAAAATCATTTCAGACAAAATCATCCTAATCAAAACAAATTTCAGTCAAGATCAAACTTTAATAATTTTCGACCAAACTTTAATCAAACTCTGTGTCCACCTAGACCGACCCAATTTAATTCAATTAATTCTCAGTTAAATAGTAAATTTTGCAATTACTGTAAGAAGATGGGTCATTTAATTAATGAATGCCGTAAAAGAGCTTACAAGAATAATGGAAACAATAATCCTACTACTAGGAGTACTTTAAACTTACAAGGCGCCTCGACGTCAACGGCAACATCGGGGTCTGCCAACGCAACGTCCCAAATATAAACACAGCCGTATCTACTTACATACCTTTAAATATCCCTCAATTAAAACCTCACACCGCAACATTCTTAATTGACACTGGAGCTGATATCTCTTTAATCAAACATTCTTTACTCAAAGGTAATATCTTATGCCACACGGATGATCCAGTCATTTTAAAGGGCATAGACCTTCATGTAACTAAAAGAATCGAAACATTATTTTATACCTCTCTCGATATTTGTATTGGCAACCACAAAATCAATCATATTTTCTATGCAGTTCCAGATAACTTTCCAATTCAGTTCGACGGTATATTAGGCAACGATTTTCTAATCTCTACGAAATGTAATTTAAACTTTCAAAATAATACATTGAGTATAAATAACCAACATAAAAGTATTTTTTATATCAATAATAATACTAATAATAATAACGGTAATTTAAATTCCAAATCAAATAATCATTATCAAAGGATTAATAATCTTAACGAATCGAAAAACGCTCTATCAAATTTTTCAAATGAAGAACCATATACCTCGGATATCAAATCTTGTCATAAACCGAAAACAACAAATAGCCGGGATCTTGTACCTTCTCATCCTTACTCCAATCCAAACTCTAATATGTCAAATATGAGGTCAAATATTAATCTCTTCGATATCATTTGTGAGAATAAAGAAAAAGAAGTTCCTGTTCAAAATTTTGTACAAATTCAATTAAACCCAAGACAAGAGACCTTAGTTCATATTAAAGCAAGCAATAATTTTAAGAATCAAGAAGCAATTTGTCCAGAAATGAAAATTCTCAATGGCGTTCACCTATGTCCAAGCATAGTCAAAGTTGATAATGAAAATAATTTTATTACTACAATCCTCAATACAACAGACAAAGTAATCAATATTTACTCTATTAGTGTTTTTTTAGAACCATTAGAAAAACCTGCAGAAATCACTATTTATAATGTCACGAGTACTGGTAATCATAATTCAAGTCGATTAGCTATCATCAATAATCTGTTAAGAACCGATCATTTAAATTCTGAGGAAAAAGATTCTTTATTTAAAATTTGCAAGGAATTCAATCATATTTTTCACGTAGATGGAGACAAATTAACCTATACTGACTCAATTAAACATTCTATTCCAACTTCCTCACAAACTCCCGTCAACACTAAGACTTACCGATTCCCAGCAATTCACAAAGAAGAAGTAAATAAACAAGTCAATAAAATGTTAGAGGACAATGTCATTGAACCGTCATACTCCCCATGGAATTCCCCCATTTGGGTTGTACCGAAAAAGTCGGATGCTTCGGGAACTAAAAAGTGGCGAATAGTCGTCGATTATCGTAAACTTAATGATATAACTATCGGTGATTCATTCCCATTACCCAACATCTCTGATATTTTAGACCAACTCGGACACTCAAAATATTATTCAGTCATTGACCTAAAGTCGGGATTTCACCAAATTAAAATGGATAAAAATGATGCTCCAAAAACCGCTTTCTCTACACCTACAGGTCATTATCAGTTTAACAGAATGCCTTTTGGTTTAAAGACAGCCCCAGCAACTTTTCAACGATTGATAAATAACGTTTTAATAGGATTAAATAATCAAAAATGCTTTGTATATCTAGACGACATTGTCGTACATGGAGACACATTAGAAAACCATAATATAAGATTAAAAGAAGTATTTCAGAGATTAGCAGATCACAATTTAAAAATAGAGCCAGATAAATGCGAATTTTTAAGAAAAGAAGTAAGTTACCTAGGTCATATAATAACTGATGAAGGAGTTAAACCCGATCCGAACAAAGTCAAAGCAGTAATGAATTATCCAATTTTAAAAACACACAAAGACATTAAAGCATTTTTAGGTTTAGCAGGATATTACCGTAGATTTATTCCCAAATTTTCAGAATTAACTCAACCCTTTACAAGATTATTAAAAAAGAACGTGAAATTTATTTGGACTAGTGAACAACAAGAGGCTTTTGAAAAACTGAAATTAATCCTTAGTAGTGAACCTATTTTACAATACCCAGATTTCTCAAAACCATTTTGCCTAACAACCGACGCAAGCAATTACGCAATCGGTGCGGTACTTTCACAGGGCCAAATCCCAAATGACCTACCGATTGCCTATGCAAGTCGTACTTTGAACCATGCAGAAGGTAATTATTCTACGATTGAAAAAGAATTACTTGCGATCGTCTGGAGTATTAAACACTTCCGACCCTACCTATATGGCCAAAAATTTAAAATTATCACAGATCATCGTCCGTTAACATGGCTATTTAACGTTAAAGATCCAGGATCACGATTAATTCGCTGGCGTTTATTGCTAGAAGAATACGATTATGAAATAAATTATAAGCCAGGAGAACTGAACAAAAACGCAGACGCGCTAAGTAGAAATCCCCCCCCAGTACAACATACAGCCACCATTAATCCGGTACAAACAAATATTAACGATTCTTCTTATACAGAATTTTTAAATAAATTAAAATCAACTGTAATTTGTAATGATAACGTAAAAGAAATTCATTCTAATCTAATCAACTGTCGGGACAATATCGCATTACTCATCTCGAAAGATTTAGAATTCACAGAACCTCTTCAAAAAGATATCACTAATAAATTTCCTTCACATAAAAACCAAATTGAAAAGAACCTAGAAGATTCAAGGGATGTAACTATAATCAAAATCCCAGAAAAAAATCAAAACTTATACTACATTATTACTAAAGAATATTATTTTAATTCTATAACTTATGAAGAAATGTACAACTATTTAATCCAACTCAAAAATCAATTGCTAAAAGACAACATATCCTCAATTAGTATGTCCAAATTATCTTCTCCTTTTGAACATTTGCATTGGAACAAAGTTAGAACAATGATGCGCTTTATTTTTAAAAATACAAATCTCAAAATAAACATATACTTAAATGATTTAACTACTCCCGAAAACCCCGATATAATTCGCGAAATCTTAACACAGTATCACTCAAATCCAATCGGAGGTCACTCTGGTTTCCATCGTACTTATAGCCGCATCAAACAACTTTTTAAATGGATTGGTATGAAGAGAGATATTAAAAATTTCATCAAAAACTGCGAATCTTGTCAAAAAAAACAAATTAGTACGGAAAAAGAATAAAGAACCTATGGTTATAACTACAACAAGCACTGCATCTTTTGAACGAATATTCCTAGATATTGTAGGTCCATTACCCCTAACTGAAAATGATAATAGATACATTTTAACTTTACAAGACGATTTAACCAAATATTCTCAAGCATACGCAATTCCAAATCATGAAGCTCACACAGTAGCCACTAAATTAGTACACGAATTCATTTGTAAATACGGTATACCCGAAACAATCGTCACAGATCAAGGAAAGGAATTCACTTCAAATTTACTCAAGCAAGTTGCCAAACTTTTTAAAATTAAACAAATAAACTGTTCAAGTTACCATCCCGAGAGTAATGGAGCGCTTGAACGATCACATCACACTTTAGCAGAATACTTAAAACACTATATCCAAGAAAAACAAACCGATTGGGACAACTGGATAGATTTTGCAATGTTTTCTTACAACACAACAGTGCATACTACCACTAAATTCACACCTTTTGAATTACTATTTGGCATCAAGGCAAATTTACCTACCAGTATCACAAAAAATCCGCAATTTAAGTATACCTATGACGACTACATTGATAATCTAACATTAAAATTACAAGAATCCCAAGCAATTGCGCGAAAACATATTTTAGGCTCTAAAGAGCAGAATAAGAAATATTACGACCAAAATTCTTCCACACAAAAATTCGACATTGGCGATAAAGTATTTTTATTAAACGAACAATCAAAACCTGGTAGAGCGCAAAAACTCATTCCAAATTACTCAGGACCTTACGAAATTGTGGAAGTCAACCCACCAGTTAACTGCACACTTTTAGTAAAAAATAAAAGGACAAAAGTACACAACAATAAATTAAAACTCGCGAATTCCCCATAAACATACATTTTTTCAATTTTAAGCTATTGAAATGTCATTGTTTCAGTTTTTGGATAACCTCCATGTTCACGATTACGTCAGGCCAGTATGTTAACACACCCATAAAAGAATTCTCAGGAATCTACTATGAACACCAAAAAACAATCCATTTTATTGAATCTCATTGGAATTTAATCACATACCTCAACTTAGAACCCGTTAATCAACAAATGAGAGATATAGGTGAATCATACAAACAAATGAAGGGGTTATGTAAAAGACATTTTAATCAAACTAGCGAATATTGCCAAGTCCCTCTCCAATTACTGGATCAATTAATACCTATGCTTAAAGACACAGAAAACGATCTTATAACAATCATAAATAATAAACGAACAAAAAGAGCATGGTTTAATGCAATTGGAAATGTGTTCAAAACCGTTTTTGGAACATTGGACGAAGACGATTCTAAATACTTCCATGAAGCCATTAATAAAATAGAGCATAATAATGCAGATCTATTGCATTTGAGTAAAGAACAAATTCAAATAACACGTAGTACCATCGAAACTTTTAATAAAACATATCAAACCTTCAATAATAATCTGAATATACTAAATGACAACTATGAAAATTTACTTTCAACAGTTTTAGACAGCCAAAATACCACAGCTATCAAATTAGAAATTAACGAATATTTTGAAATACTATCATTACTCATCAACGAGGTTCAAAATCAGCTTAACATTATAACTAACACAGTTCTATTTGCCAGGTCAAATTCTATACACCCTTTGGTAATCTCTCCAAATCAACTAATTAACGAATTGTCATCAACCGTTTCTAAATTACCAGATTCTTTAATCTACCCATTTCCTCTTAATAATGAAGAAGCTCATAAGTTTTTAAAAATCACTAACATTAAAACTTTCTTTACACATAATCGAATTGGATTTTTAATCACCATTCCACTAATTAACACAGAAAAATACTATTTATATAATTTAATCCCTTTACCTATTCTAAATCGTAACACACAAAATTACCAATTTATCCTACCCTCCTTTCAATATTTAGCTATCGCAGACAAACGTAACCTTTACTCACCCCTAGAAAATTTAAATTCTTGTCTAGAACTAGGAGAATTATACACAATTTGCTATAACAATAACCCGTTATATTACCTTAATTCAAGACCTATATGCGAAACAGAATTAATCCAACATCCAATCATATTACCAAAGTCATGTGAGTTACGAACTATCAACACACAAATCGAAATATGGCATAAATTATCCACTCCTAATACATGGCTATATGTATTACCAGAAAATACAAATATTAACTTAGCCTGTCCACCATCAACACCCGTCAATATAAAATTAAATAACACAGGGATCCTAAAGGTCATTTCAAATTGCAAAATTCATACCTCACATACAATATTAACATCCGACAAAACCACTCATGAAAGCATACACAGACACGTCGTGCCTCATCTCACCATAAACATCACACATTTTGCTAATCTATACCAAGTGCCAATGCCCAATCAAACTCATATAATAACGAATTTAAACATTGATAATTTGAAAACCCTTAGTACAAAACTCAATCAAATAGAAATCAAAGCTGATGAATTATTTTCGCCAACGATAATCCCAAATATACCTAATTATGTATTTTATATAAGCATTATATTTAAATTAATTCTTGTATGTATATTTATAAGACTCATCCAATATCTATATTTTAAGTTTTATAAACAACAAC
>NW_022171246.1:0-16844 GCF_008802855.1 Photinus pyralis | reverse complement strand
CCTGAAAACCACGCCCTATTTTGAATAGAAACTATTAAATCGGCTGCTCCTTTTTGGCTGCTAGCTTCACTACATCCCTAAGTATTTCACTACATCCCTATACAGTGTATAATTCTATTAATACAGCTGCTTACTTTTTGGCTGCTAGCTTCACTACATCCCTAAAGCGTAGAAATTCAAATAAATCGGCTGTCAGATTCACTATATTCCTATATATATATATATAGTACCTACAAATTCCTATCAAAATGGCCCTAAAGGTACAGGAGCGACTTATTATACGAAAACACCTATTCGAAATTGCTCTCAAAACGGCCTTAAACGAGAGTGTTACGCGATGCAATTGACACACAATTTTGATAATGTAATGCCCTTTTAGAAAAAACAAAAAAATTGGAAAAAAAATTGGAAAGTCTATGTCGGGAAGGTGTTTAAAAATGGCCCTAAAGGTACAGGAGCGACTTATTATACGAAAACACCTATTCGAAATTGCTCTCAAAATGGCCTTAATCGAGAGTGTTACGCGATGCAATTGATACACAATTTTGATAATGTAATGCCCTTTTAGAAAAAACAAAAAAATTGGAAAGTCTATGTCGGGAAGGAGTTTAAAAATGGCCCTAAAGGTACAGGAGCGACTTATTATACGAAAACACCTATTCGAAATTGCTCTCAAAACGGCCTTAAACGAGAGTGTTACGCGATGCAATTGATACACAATTTTGATAATGTAATTCCCAAACAATTGGAAAGTCTATGTCGGGAAGGTGATTTCAAATGACCCTAAGGTCGGTAACTCATTATTTGACGAGAACGTTGCGTTCTCAAGAGGAACTAACAAATCATAGTGCCCGATAAAAAATTCGATAATTTGACGATAATAATAATAATAATAAACCCTAATCGTTACTTGAATTTAATCCGTGCGATTAGTTAACCAGGCTACACCTGAGTTCTCACAAGAAACACCGACTATAATAATAATAATAATAATATTCTCAGAAACAACCCACTCGTATACAACCGAAGCGCAAAAACCTTAACAGCACCACAGGCTCACAAAATACTGCAATATCTCCACCAAAAACCCTAGCAACCACACAAATACAACCTCAAGAACAAAGAAACACCATAAATACAAGTAACGCAACATGCACTACAAAGACAGGTCCACCCAATAAAGTTACACGTCCTAGCACAGTTAAAAAACACAAAACTCCTTCTTCACTGAAACACACCACATTATCACAACCCACTCGTATACAACCCAAACGCAAAGCCAAAGAAACACTTACACAATAAACTATTTAATAAAATTACAGGAATTATTATAATGATATTTTTGTTTTGTTTTCTTCTTTCCTGATAGCGTTGACTATTGTGGCCATTAATAGCTATGTTGGTAAGTATGAATTACATACTATCCCTAGATTTCCAATGTGAGTGTGTGAATATTTATTTTATTTTTTATTTTTTATTTTTCTTTAGAACCCTACATAACTTCACCAGACACAGACACAGAACCGACCATAATAATAATAATGATTTAATAGCATTATAGCAAATCGTTACCGCTATAACGCCCACCTATACGCACAAATAATTACTATTGTACTCTATTCCACACCACCATTGAGGTTGAGTATTAGGCGCGTTTTTTTTTAAGTGGTATCCCCAGTAGGCCTATTCCACTATACAAATTTGTTCTAAACAGTGAAGATATTTACCCTAAAAATGCGAACCCTCTCAATGGGCATGGGCAACTGCCCTCGCATTTGTCCTACAAATTTGGAAAAAAACACGGTCTTGAGAGCAGGGAGGAAGTTCACCCTAAAAATGCGGACCCTCTCAATGGGCATGGGCAACAGCCCTCGCATTTGTCCTACAAATTTGGAAAAAAACACGGTCTTGAGAGCAGAGGGGAAATGTACCCTAAAAATGCGGAGCCTCTCAATGGGCATGGGCAACAGCCCTCGCATTTGTCCTACAAATTTGGAAAAAAAACACGGTCTTGAGAGCAGGGAGGAAGTTCACCCTAAAAATGCGGACCCTCTCAATGGGCATGGGCAACTGCCCTCGCATTTGTCCTACAAATTTGGAAAAAAACACGGTCTTGAGAGCAGAGGGGAAATGTACCCTAAAAATGCGGACCCTCTCAATAGGCATGGGCGACAGCCCTCGCATTTGTCCTACAAATTTGGAAAAAAACACGGTCTTGAGAGCAGGGAGGAAGTTCACCCTAAAAATGCAGACCCTCTCAATGGGCATGGGCAACAGCCCTCGCATTTGTCCTACAAATTTGGAAAAAACACGGTCTTGAGAGCAGGGAGGAAGTTCACCCTAAAAATGCGGACCCTCTCAATAGGCATGGGCAACAGCCCTCGCATTTGTCCTACAAATTTGGAAAAACACACGGTCTTGAGAGCAGGGAGGAAGTTCACCCTAAAAATGCGGACCCTCTCAATGGGCATGGGCAACAGCCCTCGCATTTGTCCTACAAATTTGGAAAATATACTACGTGGCTGTTTTAATTTAGATCGCACAATCTACATCTAAATGTAATGTTTCTGAATTGGGACGCGTCATTAATGTTATAAATTTTAAAATTTGATAATACACAATTAAAATGAGTCCATCTACGACAAGAAGCACATTCGACCATTCCTTGTTCAACAGATTTTGGAGCTGTTTCTCGTGAGCAGTGTATACATATATTGATCATCGAATTTGAATTTATTAACAAGAACATTTTCAAGAAATCGCGGTACTGATCAGGATACAACGTAGGTGTTTCATTATTTACAATACAACAAGCTATATAGATACATATTGGACCGCAATTAGAACTATCGGTTTGTTGAAAATGCTCCATTACACCACATGTCCAATTTGTGAGAGATATATCATTTCGCTTTAATATTTTTCTAAACTTTCGCCAGTACGTTCTACTTTTCTCTAATTCTCTACATTTTAAAGGGTCTATGTAGTAAAATATTTTATTTACAAGATCACCGTATAATAAGCACCAGTGGTTTTGATTCTGGTGAATTAAATACAAAAATTTTTCTACTTTTCCATCAATTTTCGTGCCCTCATTATGGAATATATCTATTTGGGAATTTACATATTGCACATCAGTCCTTTTTCCAATGATTAAATCCAAGCAAATATCGATAACCTGATTGGTAATCCATTGCCGGAGTTGAGCGTTGCAAAATCTACTGAATCAATTTCGTGCAGTATGCCGTTGGTTTTCCCAGCATAGTCACCCACTGTATATCGAAAGTCACGATCAGTATAATAATTTATATCCCCTATTAAATGATTATTTAGAATGGGTAATTGGTTTACTGTTGTGTTTTTAATTCCGGATAATTGCCAATTTGAATAAATGGTGTTAGGGTTTGTAGCTTCTGTACCTTTATGGTCTCTGATCAAGTCACATTGTTCAGCGGTAAGAACACTTTTATCAAAATGAGGTGTATTTTCGAAAGAACAATCCTTAGGACAGAGGTTTTCTGGATAAATAGTGGATTGATCCCATTCTGCTAACGACGGTGATTTGTCCAAATTAGCAGTACTAGAAAGAATAGATTTGTTTAGATTAATCGCTTGGGGCGCGACAGAGAATTTGCTGAAAAATTTGTTAATATTTTCGGAACGTTTACCCCATTGTTCCTCTTTTGTAGTTAGAGAAGACGATTCATCCTTGACTTCGTTAGTATTTGTTTTGGCATTATCTACTTTAATAGTTTTACATTTTATAGTATTCCGTTTTTTCTTTGTAGTTTTAAGGGATATATTTTCATGGCGCAATCGCGGCGTAATTAATTCGGACATCATACGAATGTATCTTGGTGCCAAATTCCTCATCTTTCCTAACAGTATATCTTTCTTAACAATTCTGAACCAACTCTCAACCACGCCATTATTGTCACGAACGTAGCCTAGCTTCTTTATAACTACCCCAGATACAATCGGATAGTATGTCAACACGGATTCGACCACATATTTAAAGAAGATAATATAAAACACATTTTCTTTTAGGATTTCACCTGTTTCAAAATTAACGCGGTTCATACATTCCCACAAGTGAAGAAAATGCTTATAGAAAGGGGAACATTGTTTTATTGTGGTACCATCGCGTATTGCCATTTCATACTTCCAACAGTATTTAATCTCAGGTATGATAAACTTTCTTTGGGACTTGCGCGTGAATGAATTTATATATGAATAAGATTCTTGAAAATAGGTGCATTGCTTTGGAAGTGCGAAAATAACATAAAAATGCTTAAATAATTCAACCATGTCTTTTAAACTGGTACTATTTATAATAATACTAAACAACTTTTTGAATAAGTCCCTGACTATAAATAATTTTGAAAATTTTTTACTGTTCGTTATGCTCAAATGATAAAAATGAGAGGAACAAGCATGAATTTTAACTAGATTATTGTCAAAATAGAAGGACTGAGCAGCGGGACCAATGGAATACCAACATTCTATAATATATTGTTTTAAATCTATTTTATTAAAAGTCAATAAAGCTGCTTGAATTAGTGCTAAACTGAAATCTGTTTCAATTTTACCAATTATGTGTCTCTTGGTTTTTTTAATTTTAAAATACTCGGTGCTGTATATAAAAGTTCCGTGGCGATTTTAGCTCTCTCAGATCCCTTAATAAATCTTCGATGAATTTCGTTAGTATGATGAATTTTTCCTACTCTGACAATTTTAATTACTTTATCATGTTGCAAATTTAAATTTTGTTTGCAAATAAAATTAAATGTTGCACATGTAGAATGTTTACACTTTGCTTTAGCCTTAAAAGGTACTTTGACGCTCATTTTATGGTACTTAAAAGATAACACACATAGAGGATATATTTTTTCAAAAAATTTATTTATTTCGTCGGTCCATCCCTTCTTCATTACACCATCTTTACAATCGTACATTGTGGTCCATATTGCGAAAGGTATTACAATCTCATCTGTGTGGTGGGAGTTTGATTTGTTCAACGATATTTTAGTATCTTCTGTTAAAACTCCTGTTTTTTTGGGAAAAGATTTTTTTAAAGGAGGTATATAAATATGATCATATTCATTAATTACATCGTCCTTTTCACGAATTGAAACACAAGGAGCTGATGTATTCATTTCTTGAACGTAGTTACTAGATTTAGGAACAGATAATTGAAAGTTATCGGAAATAGGTGTATCAGGAAGTTGAGTATGTATCTCATTGAAAGATTGATCAGGAAATAAATCAGTATGTAGCACATTACATACAGGGTGACAATTTGAAAACTTACCACCCCCCATATCTTAGTAAATAAACGAGATATTTAAAAAAATCAAAATCCGTTTCGGTAATTTGGAGGGGGAATCACAATGACATAGTTGGCGACGCACCCCCTCACACCCCCTGCGCCCCAGCCACCCCAACTTTTAAATCTTAAATAGTGACCCCCATGTGTAATACGTCGTTGGAAAGCTCTGAAAAAATGCTTTCCAACCATACCAAATAGCATTACATTTAGGTTAGTAATTATCGTGCAAATCAAAAAATAAACTAATATGATACATTTGAAATCTGTCGTATTTAAAACGCAACCGGCGAACATAGACGAACTAAGACAGAGAATAATTCAAGAATGTCGAAATATTGCAAAACCAACATTTGAAAAGGTTCGACAAGAGTTTGAGAATAGATTATAACTGGCGATCAAAAATGAGTTGCTGTCAAGTCGGCTTTGGAAGTTGAAGTTAAATACAATTTTCCATGCTTATTTTTTGATTTGCACGATAATTACTAACCTAAGTGTAATGCTATTTGGTATGGTTGGAAAGCATTTTTTCAGAGCTTTCCAACGACGTATCACACATGGGGGGTCACTATTTAAGATTTAAAAGTTGGGGTGGCTAGGGCGCAGGGGGTTTGAGGGGGTGCGTCGCCAACTATGTCATTGTGATTCCCCCTCCGAATTACCGAAACGGATTTTGATTTTTTTAAATATCTCGTTTATTTACTAAGATATGAGGGGTGGTAAGTTTTCAAATTGTCACCCTGTATGTTTTCCCTTGTAGATAAGTGGGTAATTTTATAACGTGAACGAACCTCATACTTAACATTTACATCATGTTCCCAAATACGTTCCACCTTTTGTAACAAATTATAAATAAATTGACGGCGGTGAATTTTGTTGATCTTCGAATTGCGGGGTATAGCGTTTGAGTTTAACAATTTATCAATAAATATTCTACAACTGGGGTTACCTAAATGAAATTGTATATCTTCCTCTGATTTGAAAGACTCCACTATACAATTTATTAAAACACTTCTATTTAAATTACTGGTTTGCTTTTGAAAAGGCATTTTAGATTTAAAAAAATTATCTAGTACAAAAATTCTACTCACGTGATATGATATAGGTAGCAGTACTTAACAAAGTAGTGATACTACTCACTCTTTCGGAAAAAAAATTTCTTTAAAACACTCTGTAAGCTCTGATACCACACACTACACGACTGAAGACTTCGAGTATAATAAACAAATTCTTTCATTCATGTTCCAATACACCTTCTTTGGAAGACTAATTGCTCTCATCGTCATTAGGGTTAAGCGATTCATTATGTACCTATTTCCTGTAATTAGTTTAATCGATCTAAATCCTATTCAAATCTTCCAAATATAATGGCGAAGGGAAATTTTCTAATTGAATGTAATTTAAATTTTACTATCCCTATCTTAATTGTGGAAGTTGAATGAAAGTTTGAATTTAATACACTTACGTTTTCAACTAGATTCACTTAATTACATTGCAACATTTTAAAACAATGAATAGTGACGCCAGAATGTCGTGTTTTTGTTCAAGGGGAAAATTAATATTAAATTTCATTTGAAGTCAAGTCAGAATTACGAGTACCTACGGGGTGTCAATTTTAAAACTTGCAGTCGGCCATATTTTCCAAAGTAAAGAAGGTATTTAAAATTGCGCAAAACCGTTTCGGGGATATCGAGGGGCAACCAGAATGACGTTATGAGTAACAACACCCCCCCCTTAACCCACCAGCCCCCCCCCTCTTCAAAAATCCTAAATGGTATAACCCTATACTTGTGACACATCCTTGGAAAGCTACTGAAAAATGCTTTCCAGTGGTACCAATAAAGTCGATATTCATTAAGACAATTTAACAACAAAAATGTAATAATTAACAAAAAAAACTAAATGTTGTCATTGAGGGATTTATGGCAAATTGGCCAAGAACTTCAACCTGAACTGTTTCATTAAGCAATCTTGGTTGCTTTCTTTTTTATTGAGTTACAGTACCTACAGCTGAACGTGTGGAAATAATATTCATTTATGCGGCTCCGAAAATCGATCATCTTTTAGAACAGCTAGAACGTTATAGTCATTCCGGGAGAAATAAATGTAAGCCATGCCTATGATCAAGATTTGGTCGCTAAATTCCAAGAAACGGGTGTCACCCTGTATATCTAAAATGCTGAGTAAGAAAGAGTTGGCCCGTTTTCATATTCTTATTAGCCTTGAAGGTTGAAGTTACTCTTTGGTTGAAGCTTGATTTCCTATTTTTAGGTTGTACTACATTTTTACCACCAAAATTGCAGTCATTTAATGTTAATATTCAATTTCAAATATTCAACGATTATATCCCATTATATCCCTGGTTGGTCTCTAAACTCAAAAATTTTAACTTGGAAGCCCTACTCCCTGTGTTAAGAGGCCGTCGTACGCGCATGAAATATAGTTACGCATTTTGGTTCAGCTCTTAGCAATTTTTGCAAAAACAGTGTTAGTTAGTAACATCATCACAGTCACGTTGGATTCTAAAACTTTTTTCTATAGGTACTTTCTCTTGTAACAGATTTTTGATATTTTGTAAATATTAATAACTACGGCACCCGAAAATACCATAAATATCAAGTACTTACTTACTTCTACAATTATTTATGCAAAATTGGATTAAATCAAAAATCTGTTACAATAGAGGCATAGATGTGTCCTTTATCTTTACTGTGGTACCTAACAATACAATTTACTCAAAATTTTATACTAAATCCCACACCTCTACACGCTATTCGATTCATATAATTTCTATTGAAGCGCTTCCCTAGTCGTATGCAGAGAACGTCCTAAGACCATTGAGTACTAATCATTCACTCAACGCTAAAACGGGAAACAATTTTGTAAAATCATGGTTTTATTTTTTGAAGCATCTCAGTCCATGTGTGATTGTGTGTTGCAATATTTTTGATTTCCATCGCTACACCGCATTTTTTTACTATCTATGTGTCGAAAAAACAGGACAATTTTGTGGTTTTCCGGAACAACGGAACATACAGCGCGTTGCATCGACAGGCGGGACATATGAAATTCCATGGAAATTTAAAGCAGGTTAATTATTGGCTTCCCTAATTATTTTGGAGGAAAATCTATTTAGGGTATTTGAATAGCATTAAAATCCGCATTTTTTTGATAATTCTATCAACTATTGATTTTGTGGGTATCGGTCTGTTCAGGTACCTACCTACTGAGCAGCAAACATGTCTGATATCTGTCGATAACTATTTCCTTGATAATACTATTTTTAATCATCAATACTTTCTCTTCAGTCGTGTAATTCATGGCTAATAATAGAAATAAAGCATTAAATTTCAGTATGACAACTTCATTTGCCATTCCGAATATTGTCGTTTTGGCTTCCGTATGTTTATTCTCGTTCGTGTGTGATGTATTCAACTGAAGGAAACGTTGATATTGTCAATTGGTATAGTGCTCGTAACAGTTTAAGAAGCCTAAGAGATTTATTTTCTGTGAAGCCAAAGCAACAATGTTCATATTAATGACAGCCAGAACTTGATTTGTTTTAAAAAGTTATTTTGGATGCATAAAATTAGACGCCCTTCAGTAGGATTTTGTCATTTTAAAGTAGACATAGGGAAAAATATACCTACGTAAATCCCTATGTCTACTTCTTAATAAATAACACTGTCCCTATATAAAAATGAAATTCCGAAATTTATGTACGAGCATCACTTCTGAACGATTGCATCAAATTAGATAGTTTTTTTGTTGTACGTCTCGGTGCTATGGCCGTTATCGAAACATGTGAAGCTCCAAGGCAAGCAAATAGGAAACCCTTTTTCTAAAAATGAAAGCAAAGAAATGCACGCAAAAAATGCAAACGTTACTAATTAATTAAGAAATCTTTGTCTTTCCCAAATTCATTTTTATTCTTGTTGTTGGCTTATACCGGGTGGTGCCTAGCGCGACGCAGCATAGGGATTTCAATGGTAATTTCTTTATAGTCAATTACTAGCTCCCCTAATTATTTTAGAGCAAAAGTCTAAATACGTTTTTTTAGAGAAAAAAATACTGCATCTGTTCATACTATTACTTATAATTTTCCGTTTTTCAAAACCGTAGAAATCGACAAAATAAAAAGGTTCATTTTACAATAAATCAAATATGCCTTGGAATTACCTAAAAAAACAGCGATCACGTTTCATTATTTGCCTTTGACGTATATTAAATTTATACTTGTTTATAAATTAGTTAAAGAACTGCAAGTGCAATAACGTTCAAAATTTGCGTCAAAACCATCAGGAAACGACAATACATTCAACGTTTTGGCTGCAGTAGCGGAAAATCCAAATATAAGTTTAGGAACAAATCTTCTTCAAATCAGTTTTTTTTCTTCGATTATGTAGGTACTCTGATCCCGAAAAATGATAAACAAATAGTATCTCATGCAGCGCAGATGCAGTGTACATTCTCTAAAAAACATTACCCTAAGATGCCTTTTATTGCGTCGGTTAGTTGAAACAGAATTAAATATGAAAATCGTTGGACGTCAAACAACGATAACTTAGATGCGATGCGCTTGTAGTTTGTTGAAAGATTCCACAGCATCACTGATTTGTTAAAATCTAATTTTTTATTTTGCCGATTTCTACGGTTTTGAAAAATGGAAAATTATAACCAAAAGTATGAACAGATGCAGTATTTTTTTCTCTGAAAAAAACGTATTTAGACTTTTGCTCTAAAATAATTATGGGAGCTAATATAATTGGCTATAAAGAAATTACCATTGAAATCCCTATGCTGCGTTGCGCCAGGCACCACCCTGTATATGTTTCGGTCATATAACTTTAATGGCCATTATCAAAAAATCAAAATCAAAAAATCGCTGCTTAACAAGTTACCATAGGAACGTTGCGTTGATACGACAAACCCTATGCTATCGTAACTAAAATAATTTGGAAACTGTCATTGCTAGTGTCATAATTTTGGCGATGGGTGACAAAGGTGTATTTGATATTGATAAAAAGCAGCCAAACTAGGTAAAGAATTAATACCACCGAAATCCAAAAAACTATATCAGCAGCAGTACGATGCGTTTAAGAAGTGGTGCCACATTCAAAATGTGGAATAACCTACTGAAATTACCTTGTTAGTAATTTCATCCTTCCGGGATTTTCGTCCAAATTTAATCCCGGTGGGACAAAAAGTGACACTTCAGTACTTGTCATAATGGAGTGAAGTTGTCACTTTAGTCTCGGAAGTACGAAAAATATATTTGGGAAAGACAAAGATTTCTTAATTATCAAATATAAAAATATGGATCATCCACTTCATTACTAATTAATTTATGAAAATAATCGATATAAAATATAAATTCGTAACTACCTACTTACCCTGCTTTAATCTTCAAATTCTATTTATCAAACAGGCAAGGTTTGCCGCGATTAATTCCAACCTGTATCCCTTTGAGAATCTGAGGCCGACCCTATGTTAAACCATAAAGGGATTAAATTTACCACATTTTAGGGAAATAATTTAAGATTTACTGTAATAACTTACTATTAGTATAGGTACGACGAGGTACCCGTTCGTGACCTCTTCCTCTCGCCTGGGGACGGATGGAAGCTGTGCAGAAAGGAATCGGGAAGTACTTTACGATTACGAAGTCGCTGATATACGTAAACATCTAGGTAGATTTTAACAAGTTGCGAATCTATTTGTCAGTGAGTTCCTGCATAATTTAACGATCAATTGAACTTATACCTGTGAAAATTGATCGTGATTATATGAGTTGTCCAATCCAAATAATTATTGTTTACTATAATGTAGATGTTTAGAGCTCTAAAGGCCACCCCAAAGCGGGTGGGCATAGGCTCATTCCTCATTGGCCCTACCTAACCGGCAACTGTGGTATTGATCCACAACCCGCAAAAAGAAAAAACACAAATATAATTTCTAAGTTGTTACAAAAACTGAAGCTTCCCCACGCTATTAGGAAACAAACAAACATATATCCCAAAAAGAAAATCATGTCAGGGTGGAGAATCGGCTTGTTGTAGAACGTATCCCAACATTTAAATGTGTTAGGGCTCTTCTGATGAGCAAAAATCTTTGTTTGATGCAAGAAACATTCCCAACATCAATTTTTTGCAGATTGTTGCTATCAGCTTTCGTATATCCACTTTCCATTCTTACTTGGGTTAAAAAACTAAACTTTAGGATAATACGTTCTGGTGGTCTAGTAGTACAATTATTATTGGTGATAGCACGACTTTCTGAAAATTGAACGAGTGCATATAAGTGCTTATAAGTCAATGAGAGAATTTAGTGTCACCTTTATGCACGATGAAAAATACCTATAGGTACAAATGTGTTTTTTGTTTTTATTTTGTTACAAATATATAGTACAATAATACAATATATACAATGTTATAAAATACGTTTATTTACACATATACACTACCATCACCAATTAATAATACCTATACTACAATAATAATAACTAAAACTACCCACCACCAATTTTTACAATATGTGCGTATTTACAATAAAGAATTAAATAAAGTTAATCCCGCCATATTAAGGTGAATTCCGTCCCTGTAACAAAAAAATTGCATTTAAAACAAATGATTTAATACAATCCTGGTGTACTTACTCTTCGAAGTACTGCTCTTGGTCTCCCACCACCACAGCAATATCGATGAGTCTTATGTGAACTGCAAAGCAAAAATGAAATAAATACACAAAAATATCAATCATATTCATTAACTTACCATTTTTATTCGCCACACTCCTTAAAAACTCGTTAAATTGGACAGCAACGTCTTGCTGCAGTGGAGGGAGTTTTATAGTGGGGTAAGTGCACAGATTGACTCGAATCTTGCACCTTTTCAAATCTTGCAACAGCCGGTGCATCCCTACGCGAATGCTGCGGATTTTTGCATTCTGTAATCAAAAAGAACCCCGTTTATAAATGTTTATATACAACAGCAGATATGTACTTACCCTGCGTATATCATTTCCGCCAATCAAAACGATCACCTCTCGGCCCAGCTGGTACCTATACTCCTCGCCCTGCCGCAGGCTTCGAAGGACTCTCTTCCGGAGCTGGCCAATCGTTTGACCACCTATGGCCAACTCGACAAAAACCCTTCTGCGGTTGGAACTTACAGAAGTATAGGTCGAGGCTCTTCGGCCCAACTGGGCAGTGGCCAGTCTCCTGAGGTTAGAATCTCCCAACAAGGTCACTTCGTTCTGAAACAAAATAAACCATGAGTTAGATATAAAACAGGGGGTTATTATAGTGTGTGGTAAATTACACAAGACGTAAAAACAACATATTAAGAACATGACATAATAGTACTAACATTATTAATGACAAGCATCGTTCGTTCCTCCAGGCTCCAATTCCACACAATTTACAATTTTATAGGTAGGTACGTACCGGTCAGACTATGAAGAACTGAATGAATTAAAGTAATTTAGGCCGCCTATTTATACCAAATACTAACAATAAACGTGATTACGATTTGGAAGCTATTAATTACTGCACAATTAGTGAAAGTGAAAAGGTCTTTAATTTCATTGCTGGAGATTACGATGTTTTTTGTGACATGCTCCTCTGCATTTAGGGCCATTAACACCTCCCCGACATAGACTATCATATTTTATTTGTTTTTCTAAGAGGCATTAGGTACCTTATAAAAAGTTGCTATCAATAGAGTTGATGTCCTTTGCAGTAATTGCAATGATGAAAACAACATCTGTAGGTAGGTACTTGAAAAAAGTTAGATTATCGGTGTTAGTTTTATAATTATATACCCTTTTCTCTTTTACTATCATTTTTTTTTCAATGATTTGTGCGTTTTTTCGAAATTTTTTGGAAATACACTCATTTAGATAATAAATCCCTTTTTAACCATGAGTAACTGTTCTTTGTTTATACCTAATACTGTTTGCAGTTATAAAAAATGCGATGGCTTCATTTCTTTAACTGAAAAACCATTTTTCTTGTTCAGCAATGGATTTCGTACAGAAAACTATGAGTTTTCAATTATGTACCTACATCCCGATACCTAAAACGAACAAATTTTGTAGAAACGGAAGAGCTCGGCGAATTTGTGCAGCTATTGTAGATACTACCCTCAATTTTCTGTGTTCAATCCATTGTCGAACAGAAAAAAGGGGGTTCATTCAAAAAATTAAGGTTTCTCAATTAAACATCTGCAAAAATTACCGTGAACTCCAGAGCACACGGTATACATTTGGTAACAATTGCAATTGTTACATATTATCTAAGTAAAGTCTTATTGACTTAAACCCTGAAAAAATGTCTTATTTGCTTTATAAAAGGAAATTTATAAGTGGCAATTTTGCGTAAATTGAGGAAGTGAGAAAAAATTAGGGCATCCATGCGAGTCAAACCTCGTATACATTTGAAAATATTTTAGTCAAAACGGGCTTATTGAGTACAGATAATACATGCATAAATTTTTGTGGCATCATGCTTATAATGCCTTGCCGTTTATGGATACATAGATGCTGTATCCAATCAGTAGTACATTGGATGTTTATAGATATGAATGTACTTGGTTATTAAAAACCTAAGGGCAATAATGAGAAAAACAGTAAAGGGTTGTCACCATATCGCACATCTAGTTCAATAGTGCCGCAAGTGCCAACACAACAATGTTAGAGTACGTGCAAATAAAGTTAGTGCTGTTTAGATATCCAACCATAACAATTGCATATTACTATCGATTTTTGTGCGCCTTGTCATACATTGATTATTTAATGTGATACTTTGATTTTAATTTATACCATTATCAATGGATTAATTAAAAGTATAATTTTGTTAGTTGTGGCCATATTGCGTCCACCACTTTTGAACCACCCGTGCATAAAACCAAATAGTTTTCTAGTAGTTGTGGCGTTATTGCAGTAAATTACTAACTGAAATATTTTTTTTATTCAAAAGTAAAAAATATATAAAAGTATATAAAAGCACGTTCATTATACTCTAAAAAAGTTAAACGATTACTTTTCACCAATTATGTTATTATAGAACCCATGGTACACTTTTTTAATAGCATTTTTTGCACATAAATAAGCAAGATGTTCTTTAGTTTTTTGAGATATCGATGGGGCTTTTACAAAGGCCTTTTCGGGATAACATGCGCTAATGTCAATGCAACGCCTTAGTTTTTCCTGGATGTTAATTTGTTCATATTCAAGGAAGTCAAAGTCAGTTTTATAAAAAAACGACGTTGGATAATTTTTTTCTACGCGTAGAACTTGAATCTCATTCCACACAACCTTTTCTTGTTTGGAATTAATTGAAAAATGTTTCCCAATTGTGTCGCTAAATTTTTTAAAATCCAGAAAATCTTCTGTGGCAAGTTCATTCACGATGTAGGGTGTACCTTCTTTCTTGGCCGCTCTGATAATTGGAGCCCATTGTGACGGTACATAAATAGGGCCACTTCTTAGTACTCTACGCTTCTGGCGCTCAATACTGGCGTGCATTGAGTCTCCTTCATTTTGGGTATGGCCTACCGTAAGGAATTTATGTGTAATGCTTTTGACATCAAATTTGTTAACTGCGCAGAGATACATAGAAACAATCATTTTGTTCTTATTTTGCCCTACGCAGTTGTCGGAATAGAAGATGACATCTTTTCCTTTGCACTCCGTTTTTAAATAATGTAATATACAAGTTGCTATTTCATTAGCACCTCTATTAGCAATCGCCTCATGCCAAAAGTAACAAAACCCTCTTTTCGATGGTATTTCAAAAACTGTGAAGTTCAAACAATTTAAACGGCATTTGTAATAAAATGTGGAAACATCTCCACAAGGCGTCGGTAAAACCGCTTGTAAGTCAAAACAGGCTATTTTAAAGGAAGAATCTTGTTTTCCTTTCTCGACGTCTCGAGCCTTTTCTTCTCTACTCTTGATTTTGTTGTTAATGTGCCGTTCGTATCCTTTCTGAAGCGACAATCTTTCGTCTGTATCAGAATTTTTAAAGGTTTCGCAAATTGCACATTGGTCCTTTTTAGGTTGGAAAAATGATATGTTAAATTGGGTTTTAAAAATGTGTTCATAGGTACATTTTTTGGCAACTGGCAACCCTTCAGCCTGTTGCTCGGATTTATAGTATCGATACATTTGCGCTATCGTTAAAGATCCGTCTATGTACTCACGTGTCGTCTGTGCTCTGAGATAATGAGATTCTATTCGTTCAAAAGAGTTGATGTGAGCAACAATTTTTTCTTTAATCGAAGTATTGATTGTTTCCCTCTTATTGAAGTTTCCTCTTCGATCTCTTTCTATCAGAGCATTACCATTCGATTTTTTCCATGTTGTCCTTATAAACTTATCACCAATGTCCAGGGTGTTCATGAAAAATGTTTTACACACTTGTATTTTAATTCCTCGCAGCGTCAAGTAATAACACAAATTTTCACTGCGATTACTTCCCTCAATGGCTCGACGGTATTTTACTTTTAGAGTTTCCATGTGACTACTTACAAATTGTCTTTGAAGAGCATTATCTCCTTGTTTCCAAAAACAAGTGTGAATAGTTAGTCTATCAGCATCGGTAAATTTAGTAGTACACGCTGACCTGCATTTTGTTGTACAAGGAGGTTTTAAACGTTTTCCAGGAATCTCCCTATTACCTTCAGACACATAGGGCAAACCTGAATTTACCCTCATTTTTTTCACGTTCCTTTTCCAAGTTTCGGGCCTAGCGATTATTTTACGTGGTTTTTTCTTTTCATCTTGAGCTTCAGCGATAATCCGTTTTTCTACATCATTATTAGGGTTCACTTCGATTTCAGAGCTTGTGTTTTCTGGTGAACTAGAATCATCACCTGAAGGTGTGTAATCTTTATCATTAATGGAATCATCTGAGTCAAAAATGGCTGCATCATTATTAATCTAGAACGCAAATGAGTGTAATATGGGAAGATTCTGATATTAACTGGTCACCTCCTCCGCTTGCTGGTCGTCCAAGGGAGTCACAACATGTCCATTACTAATCTCTGACACTGCAGTATTCCCTGAGCATCCTGGTAAATCTAGCGTTGTTGAGTTCTAATATAAAAATAAGTACATAATTGTTATTTAAAGTTAAATCAACTTACGTTATGTGCCTCTAATCCAAAAATGGGATCATTGTATTTCGAAAAATCTACCTCTAAGTCCAATAAAAAGGGTTGATTCGTAGAATACTAAAATAATAAAAATTCAAATAAATGACAATATTATTTGTCGTGAATCATGACAGATTCATTTAGACTTACTTCTTGTAATATTACGTTAGGTACCAACTGGCAATTTTGAAGTTCAGCATACGTTTTCTTTGGTTTAGAGGTGTTCTAAAATACAAATACATCTAGAGATTATAAAACCAAGCGTTTGTTTACTCGAACCTCACTCTCTTTCGGATCCTCGTTTTCAATGTTATCTTTATCTAAAGCCAACTTTACTAACTTTTTTGCACGAGACATAATAA
>NW_022171245.1:0-2450 GCF_008802855.1 Photinus pyralis | reverse complement strand
CCTAAACTGCAAATGAGCAACGCAATAAAAGAGAAACTGTGGATTATCTTAAACTACAGATTACCTAATCTGCAGTTTAAACCGTGATTGAACAACCGGCCCTTAGTGATTAAGCCTGTTAGAGTAACTGTAATAATTTGTTTAAATCTTTGTTATTAATTTATTTGGTTTGAAAAAGATCTTGAATTTTTATCACATTATTTTCCAAGGGGAGTGAAAAAGAATTTCAGAAGTATGTATGTACTACCCCCTGATACTAGGCTCGACTGCTAAACGTAGAGGATATAATGTATGCATGCCTTTTTAGCCTGTCAGAGCTAGTTTCTCAAACCACACCGCTTGATTCATACTTTTAGGGGCTGTGACACAAAATCTTGGCAAACACAGTAATTCTAATCAAGTTTTTTAGTCAACAGCAGTTTGTCGATAGCAACCTTTATATTTGGAGTAATAAATCAAGTGATAAAATCGATAAGTTACTTTCATTGCGAGTGCCTCATTCGGAATGATAAACAGTGGGTACCTTTGGTTTGAAGATAGTTGGGAAGTGTAAGTAACATAAAAAGAAGTATACACAACAAAAGAGCAAGGAATGTCTCCTTCCCCTGATTACAATCTAAGAATGCAACCAATTCAATATCTTGGAGTATTACTAATTTTGTTTCTGTTAAATTTAAAATAAAAACTACTTTAGGGGTTAGGAATGGTCAATTATCGCTATTTTCAGTGTCATCTCGTAAAGGTATTCCGAAAATGCTAATAAAAGCTTCGATTTTCCATCAAACCTGAAAGCTACCTACCTAAAATTAAAAAATCTAGAAACTTTATTCGGTGCCGCACCCACCCCAGGTTCAGATTTAGTGAGATAGTGTGACGAATTGGTTTGTAATTCCAACGGATCCCTGTACAACGTCAGTTGTGCCCCGAATAACTATTATTGTATATGTTAATCGCCGCTTTATAATTTATTTGCTTAATACCGCGAGTTTTGTACTAGCTGTTACGTGATTAGGGCCCATAATTACTGAAAGTGCCGCTAGTTGGCCCATATTTTCATCTACGATGGAGGGTTAAAGTTTAGAGGTGAGCTTTTCACGCAATAGAGGATGTCTACTAGCACCGCATGTTTTAATTATAGTAAACTTGACATGCCTTACTCCTATTCTGTTCGGAGCTATACAAATAATGTGTTTTTTACGTCGGGTCTTTCGAGTTATCCCGTCCCATTTAAATTAATGGCGACTACGCGTGTTTGTTTCCACTAGCATGGTAAAGTCACTTTAATCATAAGTCGATTGCGCCAAGTTTGAAACAAATCAAGGCTTTGTAGTAGTATCGTCACATGTGCAAATGCTTACATGTTATTCCAGACGTAGTACAGGATAAATTGGCGCAATTTATAACTGTCAAGATAAAGATTGTAATGGTGGTGAAATTAGCTCGAGTTTGGGAAATTAGTAATCGTGTAATTTCTTTATTTTACTTGTAACAGGAACCTATTAGACAACAACTTGTTTTCAAGCAAAATTTAAATGCCAGCTAGTACGTGGTAACTTTTGATTTTAATAGTCAGTTTTAAAATAAACGCATGGTATAGTATTACAGAATATATAATTTGATATTAATTTCGAAGTTTGAAACTGCATATTAATTAATACCAACACACAAATAAAACAGCATGAAGCAGACTCTATGTTACACTTTCAACATTGAATGGAGTCTGGATATCTGGTGGTTTCTCTTGTAATGTACAATATACATGCGTTTTTGTTTCGGCTCCTAAGTTGAGTTACTCCGGCACGTATCATGTCTAAGTAACTACAGATACCTAAGTGTGATCCAGATTTTTCAGTGATATAAACTCGCTACAGGCAATGAAAGTTTTCTAATACAACATAAAACATGTTACTCACTGTATGAGATCTACAAATATCTCTATATAAAAATGAACCCCTGTTTCTTCTGGTCACGCAATAACTTTAGAACGACTTTACCGATTTCATTCATCTTTTTTTTTAAGTTTTCTAATACTGTGTAGAAGGTTCTTACGGCAAGAAAAACTAAGAAAATCGCGCAGAAAATTGGAAAATTCCAGAAAACTTAACGACTATTTAAACATCGCGCGTTTGACGGTGCGGCAGCAATTGTTTTAACAGCTACATCGATCGGCATATATCCGTCAAAAAATTAATTTGTGTGCTGTCAATTCGATCGGAAAGTTTATCCAGATTTCAGTGAGTTTTTTTAGAAATGTCGATGTTATTTCACCGCAATCACGCCTTTTTTCAAGATGCTACTAATTAAACGTACCAACATAATACGGTACCAACTTAGGTCGCAGAATTTGAAATCCTACAAGTCAAACATACCGGGTGGTACACGGTAAGTATGAATAGGGATTTAACATGGGAAATTAGTTTTATGCAATCTCCTGCCCTCCTGTACATTTT
>NW_022171244.1:0-10824 GCF_008802855.1 Photinus pyralis | reverse complement strand
CCTAATAACACAAAATATGCCATGTATGTTCCTAGAACGTACACGCAGGACATTGAAAACATTCCTGGAATATCCCCAAAAAGACAAGAACATTCCCTGAACATCCCAGAAAAATCCCGTGTCAGCATTTTAAACATTCCCTGAATGTCTTCTTAGAACATTCCTTGAATGTCCATGAATGTTCTTTGGACATTCATAGTATTTTTTTTAGACATTCCTAGTATATACCAGAAATATATGTGGTAATAAATAATGCTTCCTCGTAAAATATACATTTTTATTGAAAAAAAAATCTTTTGAAAAATGTATACTGCTATTGCTAAAAATTCTTATACAATTCATGTCACGCTCGTTTCAAACACCTTTCCTTCGCCTTTCGCAGCCACATGGCTACAGCATATTCCGTCTCTTTTCTAGTTTTTTGGAGACCACTTCTCTCAGCGGAATCTAAAAAAAAACAGTGCATGGTAATTTTTTCTATTCTTTACGATCAACAATCATAAGAGGATACCCGAATACTATTTATCATCACGTTTATGCTTTAACATAATAATATGACTAAAATGATCTAGACAATGAGCTTTTAATTGTCACTTTTGTAACTAGAAAAGGGCACGATTAAATTCTCTGTCTCTATTATCAAACCAAGTAGTTGATAATGTACATTTATGATTTGTAGTAGTAAAAAATTTATTATTTTTCTAGATTCTATCAAATTTTTAAAATTTTGACTTCCAGATTACTTTATAATTATTTATACTTGAACAAGAATAATATTTACCAATAACTGCTTGCGACAGCTTTAAACTTGAAAAGTTCTTTTTCCCTTTTCTACCTATAAAAGAATAGGTCATTGCGGTCTTGTCCGAGATGACTGGTGCCAAACATCTCTTGACAAAGTCGTATAAATTAGTGCCTCCCATCTTGGCAAAATATATGACCTAAAAAAAGGTTAAAAAATGAATTATTAGGAAAAAAAAACGATTAAAATTACTTACTAAACATTTGTAATTTTCGACGGACGCCAAAAATTCTTCCATATGTTCTATTTTTTCAGGACTGTCTACTGGCAGCTCTATAGAACTTTTTTCGAGAATATTTTGCACTAATGGTCCTTCCACTGATGGTTGACAGCTGTTTGCAGATAATTTATCCAGTTTGGCATTCACCTCAATTAAAAGAGACTGTATGTTATACAGGATTTTTGGATTGCATTTGCAGTTGTGAACAGCTGAGACATCAGTTTCTACAAAAATAGAGTTAATAATACTAGGAGTTTCCAAAATGTATGTAATTTAAATATGACTGATAAGACTACAGGAAGATATCAAAAAAGATTTTTTCAAAATAACAGCAAAAACATGTAAAGCAAAGAAAGAATTTTGAGCATTATAAAAAGAACATAATTTGGCCTGTAAAAGGACTTGATCCGCATGAATCTATTTTATTAGGTTATTTTTAATTATCTATTCAACTCACCTTTTAAATTTGCCTCTCTGAAATTGGCCATAGGAATAGGAGTTTCTATAGTATCTGTAATATAGAAAAGAATGATTAACCTTTAAAAAAATAACAAAAAAATACTACCATTGGTATTGGATGCAGCTTTATTAGTGACAGTCTCACTATCAAACGACAGGCTGGGCATACTCCAGGTTGGAGGAATCGGTAAATTGATAACTTTTCCCTGCGGCTTCTTCCTTCTTATAATTTCATCCTCCGACTCGGAAGAACTCAAAATTCTTTTTTTCCGGGGCCTTTTTGTTTCAGGTTCGGAATTTAAGTCGCTACTATATTCCGCTTTAGCTGCTTTAGATCTTGCCGTGGAATAGTCGTCTGAAAAAATAACATAAATACCTCGATAAATACATATCAAATTAAAAAAAACAAAAATATGTGGATCTTTTATGTTCGGTATTATTTAAAAAAAGTCAATAAGTTTGTCCACATTTTCACTAAATAATATTTAAATTTTAGGACAATTGTTTTCACTTTGCAGTTTTTTAAGGGTTTAAAAATTAAGATTTTAAAGAAAAAAAATTATTTTAGAAATAAAATTGTCAGAATCAAATAAATTTGTCTACATACCATAAGTTGAATTGCGAAATATTCGCACCTTATGTGATGGCCAACAACTGTTGAAGTCACAGTGCTTTAAGGCGCTATTCAGTTTTTCTTGGGGTAAAACTGGCCACAGGCAATTTTCTCCATTTATCCACTTGGTGGGAACTGCCTGCACTGCATTATCACTTTCGAAACACACCACCGTCCATGTTCTTGGAGATGACATGACGACTTTAATTAAATCAGATAATTTTTTTAATTAAATGTCATTTTAATGTGAATTTAATAAAAAAAATATTTTAATTTAATCCTCATAGAAAATATATATTAAATCCGAGATTAAATCTATTACGTCCAAAACGAGGTCCAAAATTTGTGACACTACACATTTTTTAAAAAGAGAGAAATTGTTTTTACGTTTTTAAGAAAATAACAATTACATAATGGAAAAAAATTAACAGCGATAAACAAATCTGTAACAAATTAAGCAGTTGTATGTAATAAAGGAAAAACAACCACCTTATTGTTTAATGTGAGTTTAAAAAACTTGTGAAGAACTTGAGGTAACTCCCACGATTTAATGGGACCTTCTTTGCTCACAACAAAAATGTTTAATTTAGAGGATTCACAAGGCAAGTTATACAAATTTTCTAAAACTAAATACTTCTGACCAATTACTGTTACTACATTATTTAAAGAAACAATATTTTTAATAATAACTACACTGTTATCATTCATGAAACAGCAATTGTTTGAATCATCTAAAGCTAATAAAAAATTTTTGATATATATTTTTTTAAACTGTTTCATACCAAAAACACTAGCAATAAGTGGCCCATTAGAATGTTCATATTTTAATACAGGATATTCTGCCCTAATATTTCCAGATCCCAAAACACATTTGTTTCGCTCTACAATTCTATTAACAATTTGTTGAAGGGGTCGATCCCCTTTGCGCACCAATTTTTTTAAAAATAACATATTATTTTCAAAGGGAAAAGCGCTGAAATTTTCAAGGCTGCCAAACATTTTAACATCATCAACAATATGCAAAAGGTTATGCACGTTATGTGATATATTTTCTTCTCCATAGAGCAGTGAAAATGTTTGAATAAAATATTTTGACAATTCAGCAGCATAATCAATATTTTGAGATTTTGAAAAAAGTGTAACTGCAACATGCAATGACATAAAATTTTGGTAGATCTCATTAGTGACACTCTCTTTTAAGATCACTGGTCCAGTGTAAAATAAAAACATCCTAAGCTCCGTTGCTTTCCAATGTTTAATATCAGAAAGCAATCTCGGTTTTCTGGAAAATTCAGTGGGTACTTGATTTTGTAATGACAAATGTTTTTGAGAAACTTCAGAAATTTGCTGGCTTGAAAAACGGTAAGGTGGTTTTCCTGATAACCACAAATTGCTAATTAATTTTTTTACAATGCCGAGACATACTAAATGCATGTAGTCTAGCGGAAAACATGTTATCATGTTCAAGTTAGGTATAGATTCCAAAATAGAAGTATCTGTGTGGTGGCTATCTTGTTCTTTGCGTCTAAAAGTTGCATCTGTTCGAAGATGAAATCCTTCTATTGCAGGAAAACAAATTCGATTCTTTTTAAACACACCTTCAGTATCACATTTAGAACAAGACATATAACCACTATGACCTCTGGTACACTTTATAAAAGCTTTTGCAGGGACATCACAAATAAAGGCTTTAATTTTTACAAAAAATATTTGGCTTTTATAAGTGAAACCATTAGTCATCAAACTGATGATTTCATTTACAAACTTGGACATAAAAACATTAGCATTTTCTGGTTTTTTGTTACCTTGATATAATCCACATACCTCCACAATATTTTTATTTTGAAAAAGATTGATCATTATAGGCCATAACTGACTTCCAGAGCTTTTTGATAATGGAAGACCATCAACATTTACACAAATTTCTAAAATATTACTCCGATCCTCCGAGTCATTAACATCTCTACGATTTAGTAAATTTATGAGACAATTTTCTACCCCAAAATGAAAGTAGACACCTGGTTCTACCTTTTCAATTAGAGAACCAGTATTTCGTGGGGTTTTTAAAATAGTCCTTGGATCTTTGGGCAAATTAATGTCAATCGTTTGATTTAGAATTCGCAATAAATCAGATAAAGCAAAATGATCAATGTTGTGAATTATGGCCCAATCTGATAACTGTTCTATTAAAGTAAACTTGTGTACCCCATGTCCGGTCTGCTCTGATTTATCCTCAATTTTATCATTTAAAAATTCAGTCTCGACAAAATTTTCTTCCTGAATTTTACTTGGAATTTGAGCAATATCACAAAAGTCTAATTCGGAGTCTGTACTTTCCTCTGAAACATTACAAATGTCTTTTTGGGATGTGGAACTTTCACTATTTATACAATAATCAAAATCTTTAGATGTGGAGGGCTCCTCCTCGACTTTCTTAACTTGTTTAGATCGTTTATATCGCTGATAAAGTTTATTAAATAATTTTCTTTTTTCTGAATCCATAATTATTATTATGCAGTAATATAATATGCATAAGTAAACAAATTCTAATTCATAATCTGGATTAAGTAATTAATGTTATTCATCGACTATATTATTATTTCCTTTACTGCAGGCACCGGAAAACAACGAATAAAAAAATAGAAAAAGAATTTTATAATACTTATATACATACCTATTTAAATGAAAAGATGTTTGTCAAAAACAACAAAAACTGCGATCTCCAACAACCACAAAGCACACGGCGATTTGTAGGTTAAGTTAAATTAAAAGCGTGGGTGCGCCGCGCCCTTTACGGTTTGGGTTAGAAGAATACTGGTCCACCAACAACCAACACAACACGCGTTTTCGCTACGGCAATTAATATTCCGTTCCGTTGCGCTCTGATTGATGGATATCAATATTATTCCGCGAATCAACTAAATAACACATGAATACAATACGGAGAATGTTGACGTTCAGACTTCGAAGTTCGAGGTCACGTCACTCACGAGAGAAGAATAGAATGCACCTGCCACCCCACTCACACAATGCACAAATCTCAAATCTGACAAATCACATGCGAAGCAGTCAACAGGTGGCGCTTACTCCCACAAAAAACACTGCAAGATTTCAGCATATTAAAGCTTTTAAATTGGAAACTACTTACTTTAGGTAGTAATGCAGAGTACGCGACATGAACTTGATACTGCCTATTATGTCAACAAATAAAATACCAACAATAGGAATATGGGATATTCGGGGTGTGTTCCTAGAATGTCTTACGGTAACATTCCTGGAATAATGTAATTTTACGTTCACCGAATGTTCCTTGAATGTCCAGGACATTCAAATATTAATAGAACTTTGGTAGTACATTCCAGGAATATCTTGTGTTATTAGGGAATGTGACTATACAACTTGTTATTCACGATAATTAAACAGAGTTTTCTGTACCTGTTTGATTACAGTCAAATTTTAATTTTATTTGTAATTACATCAATTACCGTAGGTATTTGAAAACCTGGCAACAGACATAAACTTTCTTTAGAGACAATTAAAGGCATTTATTATGAATAATAAACAGTTTAATTAGAATAAGTGTACGTTAAATAACCTTAAATAGTACACTAAATTGTTGTAAGTATATAATATATTTAGGAAGATTTAACCGCAAAATAACTGTAGGTAGCAAAGCGAGGTGTTGTAGAAACGTAGTTAAATTAGAATGGTTTTTAATTGACTTACTACAGTACAACTTGTTTAATTGTGTTAAAAATCTATTCCTTAAGGGCAATTGGAATTAGTAATAACGTAATTCACAATGGTATTTATTAGACAAAAATGAAAAACGTACATATTACACTTAAAAACAACAACAATCCTATACCTATCTAACAATAAAAAATGAAAATCAAACGAAAATGCCACTTAGGATACAATTAATAAATTGTGATGTAATATTCATTAATTACAATGATGCACTGATTGGCATAAACAATATCTGAAAGCATAATATACTCGGTCGTGTCTGTTCCACCTTGAACACATCACGACATAAAATTTGAACAATTTTCATCAGTGAGGGCCAATTGCACCGTCAAAATTAAGTATCCCTTAAAGTTAAGCATAACTTAAATAAAATACCATAGCAACGATTGTCTTAATAATCGTTGCCATAGATTTTAAGTTCGACTTAACTTTAAGCAAGGCTTAATTTTTTTGGTGCAACTGGATCTCAGTAGCTTAAAAACTTAAAAAATAATTTCGGTAGACAGCAATAGTAGCAAAAATATAGCTCTTTCTACTTACCTAAGAAATCGTCGAAATATACATCAAGTCCCCATTTAATAAGTACCTAATGACTTAAATTCGCTCATTTTGGGGTAGGTATGGCGTAAATTTCAGCTCTTGGTACACTAGGTATAATAAAACCGAATAAAACTTACACCCGCACAGCACAATGTACCTGCATGAGTATGTTGCGTATATTAAGAAATTGCTATATACCTACAGTTTTTATGGTCGTCAAAAAACGAACGAAAACGGCTTCTGAAGACGATTGCTACAAGTAGATGTTTACTCGCCATAAATTAGTATTTCATAACGCCAACTAAACTAAACGTTTGTGGCAGTTACAAAAACGTAATTAAGCAAGAATATCCAATTCAATGCAACAGTTTTATAACTGCAGCGAAAACGCTATCTGCTGTTATTCTACCTATGAAAATCTACAAGCGTTTAGCAAATATGTCTAATTGCCCTTATCCACCACTTCTAGAAAATCGATTTTACTTAACACAGTATATGAGATTATTGTCATAAATTGAAAACTAATTGAGGCAAATAAAAAGACATTTATTGTAATTAAAATATTTTCAGGTAGACAATTTGATTATATTATTTCTCTCAGTGCGAAACTTACCAAATGCGACATTCGAATTTTTGTATTCAGCATTGTAAATGTTTACGCAATCTTTTCGGAAAATCACCAGCATTGAATTGCTACTATTTTCGATCCAGAATAATTCCGCGTAGGTTTCCACAGAGGATATCGATGTAGATAGCAATAATCAGATAAGACAATAACGAAGAAAAGAAAAAGCCAAAAATAAAAGCCTTAAAATAATTATTTAAAGTCAAGGTCATTACGCAATTAATAATAATAACAATAACTTTTATTGATAAATAGCTTTCCAAATAATAAAAGCAAACAAACCCTTCGCGAAACTCAATAAGATGAAGTTCAGACTAACCAACCAAACAGTTGAATTATTTGTTCTTTCACTTCACCCCCAATTAACAAATTATTGTCATGTCAAGACATTGAATATAATTATAAAACAAAAAAAATTGAACCCAAATGATACATCAATAATATTGTATATAAAAAAAATAATAAATAAAATAAAATGATTTGCTAATAGTACAGGCGGTAAGTGCATCGGTCTAAACATTTTGGGGGGGAAAGCTGGATTTTGTTGAAATGTCTCAGGTTAGGTGTCTCGAATAACGTACTAAAAGTCCAGACCCCCAACTGCGCCGCGCTGTGGCACGGTATTGTCCCCCAAAATCAGTTTTTCGTTAATATCTCGAAATGTAGCAGGCTTAGAGAAAAACTTTTGAAACAAAAAATGTTCCTCGTAAAATTTCCTACACGATAGCTTACTTGCAAGTTAGTCCAGGGGTCCTATTCTTGACCCTACGTATTTATCAAGGTTGTTCGTTTTTTTAACCAAAACGATGAACTTTGGTCGAATGGTATTCTTGACCGTTCGAAAATATTTCGAATTCGTAAATGTCATTCGTTTTACAACGAGCGGTATAAACCAGTCGAATTTATGACATGTGCCATTTTTTTTACCTTGACGTAACTTGTCCACCGTATTCAGAATGTGTTTAAAAATCCATTTGAGGAATTGAGTGATGAACATGTTTCATTTATCGAAACAACACACCGAGAGACTTATCTTAAGATATGCACATTGGACGTGCGTTAACGAACGCCTTCAACAACATCCATCTGTGGCTGAAACTCTCACATGCACGGTAATGCGTTAATTAACGCACGTGCATGTCTTAAGACAAGTCTCTCGGTCTGTTTGCCCTTACAGCTACATACGCATATCATTCTTGTGAAGGTTTTGGCGAGGGTTTTGGTTGCTGTACGATTTTTTGGAAGCGGCAGTTACCAAATTAGATGTTACAAGTTTCGCGTTATTTAGCTGTTTCCCTACCATTGAACTCTAAAAACAAACTAGAGTTCACTATTCGCAACCCACCGTTAAGGGCCCCACAGACTTCCGGCTTGTTCTTCTGATTTGCACGACGTGTAAATCAGTTGGCACGATCGGACAAAGAAATCGGAAGTGCATGGGTAAAATCGGACGTACTTGTACGTCGGCATCGTGTAGAATATCAACATCCGACTTTTTGTCTTCCGATCGAGCAAACGCGAGGTGTGTGTGGAGTCTGTCGTACTTGTTCGACATAGGTACCATCCGATTTACACGTCGTGCAAACCGGACGAACCAGTCGGAAGTCTGTGGGGCCCATATGCACTTTTTGTAATTTGCTCAGTTATAAGAAAGCAGTTGTGTATACAAACTGTTGTCAAGGAAACCTTTCGTATGAAGGTATTTACTGCTACCAAATTCTACGTTGCCAAACATATCATTCGAATTGAAATTACAAGCGTTACGAAGGGTACACATGAATAGCAAATGATAGTCGTATGCGAATTTTCGTACATCGTTTTAAAACGAATACGAACCAATTCGAGTGAGGTCAAGAATAGCGCCCCAGGCCTAACCGATAGCCTACAGCGTTCGTTTGAGTAGTCTAATATTGAGTTCTTTGATGATTTTTTGTACTTATGGTTGTATGGACGCCTAAATTGATGAAAGACGTACTTCTCACTTATTGTACCATAGGATAGCCGATTTGAACGTTAATTTAAGAAATTTCATCAACATTCTGTTTCCTCTCCATTTTTGCACCTGATGAAAGCATCGGTAGGCGTGGAGACTGAATGCAGCGGCAGTAGGCGACGCTCAACGTATGAGACGTACTTCTGACATGTTACCTTGTATGTCTCACCTCGCTCCCACAGAATTTTACGAAGCAGGAAGCCACCATCAATACCGTAAGTTGACTTAGTTTTATCATATTGAGTCAAATCACTCTCTGGGAAGATTTTATAGAGTGTAGATTTGACACATTTTCGCATCCCTTTCTCGTCAAACAGCGCCAAGGGGTATGGTGCCAATTCATACTCCAGGTATTTCTTCAGTTGAGCGTCACTTTTCTTCAAAATTGAAATCCTTTTAAACAGTATTAACGGATCCACCAGACGGTTTTCATCGCGCACTTTCATTGTGTTGAGAGCTTTCATGGTGATCACGCAGTCGCTTCTTCTCATTTTAACGGCTGAAAATTTCATTCCATGAAATAGAAAGAGTGTACACTGCAGGTAGACTGACATATGACCCTGTTCTCTGTCTATTCACTGCAGGAAATTCGCGAAAAACTCGATATTAGACTACTCAAATGAACGCTGTAGGCTAACGGTTAGGCCTGGGCTAACTTGCAAATAAGCTATCGTGTAGGAAATTTTACGTGGAACATTTTTTGTTTCAAAAGTTTTTCTCTAAGTCTGCTACATTTTCGAGATATTAACGAAAAACTGATTTCGGGGGGCAAAAACGTGCCACAGCTCGATGAGCGGCGCAGTTGGGGGTCTAGACTTTTAGTACGTTATTCGGGACACCTAACCTGAGACATTTCAACAAAGTCCAGCTTTCCCCCCCAAAATGTTCAGATTGACGTTTTTTGTGTACTTATCGCCTGTGCTATAAGTGAATAAGAAATTAAAAAATATACTGATAAAGTGATAAACTACTGTCGCTCAAAGAGATATTGTTGGTATTTGGACCTAAATGTTTTTCGGGAAAGGGACTTAAACTCATCAGGGATTTGGTTATATAATTTCGCGATATTGTTAGAAAATGACAGCTGAAATAATGCGCGGTTTTATGGAGCGGTATTGTAATAGAGTTTAACTTCCTAACATTTATTTCATGAACATCCCTCCTAAATACAACTTTATTATATAATACTCCGGTATCTTGCTTTTTATAATATTATGATACATGCAGACCGAAGTCCAAGGTTTCTACCCTCATCTACGACCGGAAGCGCAATTACAGATATATTTATGGCAAGGTCAGGTTTAAATCTGGCAATCATCTTAAACCTGCCAAACAACATAACAGATGATTTATTATAATTTATTAGAAGCCCATGATCTTCAGATATTTTACATAATGTGGTTAAATCAGCGTTTACATTGTTGTTTGCGGTACTAATGCTGTTGGAGAGAAATTCATAAAGCAACTGAGCGTCATCCGCATAGAGATGATTAGGAACAGTGAAAGTTACTTGTGTATATCACATACAGTAATGGCCCAAGGACTGAACCTTGCGGCACTCCTTTTGCAATTGTATATGTTTTAACTTTTAGATGACTGTCCGTTCAATACAACTCGTTTCGTTCTGTCACTCATATACTCACGAATACTCTTAATGGCAGTTTCATCAAAGCCCATGAAGTTCAAGATGGATAGAAGCACGTTATGATTAATTCTATCAAAGGCCCTGGAGCAATCCAGTAGCACAGGCATGATAAGATTGTTCCTGTCAACAGCGGCCATAAATTTATAGTAGGTATACAGGGAATGTAAGTAATTTGGC
>NW_022171243.1:0-615 GCF_008802855.1 Photinus pyralis | reverse complement strand
CAAGAAAAAACTAGCAATTCCTAGAAAAAAACTAACAATTGCAGTAAAAGTAAAAAATATTTCCTTTACGGCCCTTCCACGCTTTCGTAGTAACATACACTTCGAATAAAAGTAAAATTAATGCACATTTCAAAATTTGTTTGTATTTGTATACGCTCCACTATGTTGCAATAAATCTAGACTTCGACGATAGGCGGCTCATTTGAAAGAGAATGGGATAAGGACCTCGTGCATACCGGTATTTTTTCCTGGTTCTAGCATTAATATTATTAGGAGGAAAATACGCTCTCGTCATTTATTTTTGTATATTGACTTTTTAAACTTGTTTCTTTTGCTCTTTCATGTCTGAAAATTAAAATTATTATTATTCTATATTTAAAGTAGGTGTCCCTAGGCAGCCCAAGAATGTTTCTGAGACACTACTAGTCCGAGATCAGGTATTTGGAAAAACCAGTGGTTTGATAGTCTAATTTTTTAAAAAATGTGGCCTTGTATTTTGGACAGTATAAGAGTGAAGCTATAATCGCGATATTGTAGCCAAAAACCATACTAATAGACTATTGGCATAGATTACTAAGGCATGCTGTGCTATTGGTAACACTTCGTCACCGAATC